>NW_007217317.1:0-1926 GCF_000164805.1 Carlito syrichta
AACCCCAAAAAAAAAAAAAAAAAAAAGAAAAAGAAAGAAAAAGATAATGGATGAAAAGCAACATCAGAAAAAGGTAGAATCAAAATTACCAAAATTGTTCAAGAAAGGGAATGATGAGAGTCATCCTATAGGATTCACACCAGCAATCAGGTGTCCTTTATAATGAAATCCAATTACTTCTCAGATAAATGGTCTTTGGATGGGAACCTAGATACACCCATTTTCTCCAATTTTACTTCACTTCATTTTAAAGACACATTTTTCTTTCATCATCATCAAACATTTAAGAAAATGTTGTGTGCTTCATGAGAGGAGAGGTCAGAATGTGTACCTGCTAGCATAGTGCTGCACTTTTCTACTTTAGCTGCTATTGTTCTTTCTTGTCTCTGAGAAAAGACATTTTCTGTTCCTTTTAGTGATCTATCCTGTACTGGCTTAGGTTTGGCATGCTTCCTCTGACTCCATCTTGCCTAAAACTATTCCAAGGGGGCAGACCTGTCTTACCATCTCTTCCCCACTTTTCTCAGCTTCTCCAGGACAGCCTGAGCATGTACTGGGCTTTCGACAGTAATACAAGGAAAATCCATCAAATGACTCAGCCACCCAGGCTCTCCTCACATCATTAGGTTAGTTCTCCTTCCAGAATCCTCACTCTTTTTGTGTCTCAGGCAACAGTGTTGCTGTCTTATCCATCAAGAAGCCATACAACCAACCTTGAGTTTTTCTCTGTAAGTCTCTTTGTTTTCTCAAAATTGGTTTGTTTTATGTTCCTTCAAGGAGCCTTGAATAACAGCAGTGTGTGTACCTGTTGACTGTGCTGTCTCTAAGGTTCTCGCCTCTCTTCTTTTTGGAGGTCCTTTCCAGCTCAATAGAGATTTACTATATAGAAAGAGAGTCATTGTGCACACACACACTGGCTGGCATGATAAAGAGCTCTGTGAAAAGGCAGGCTTTATTTTTGTCCAGCAAGATGAATCTAATTAATTATAATGCCATTATTTTTTAAAACAGTTCATCAAGGAGACAAGCAGGATGATATAAGTAACTTTTTATGGCATTTTAGAGTTGCAAAACATGTTCACAACACTTCTGATTATTATCTCCAGGAAACTGAAGCTCAGAAATCAGTCATCTCCAAATTGCCAGATTTTTTATTGCATTGGACCATATAGAACAGACCTTTCACTCCTCAGAGAGTTCTCAGTGAGTGTTCCTGTTCATTTCTCTCTGCCTAGGTGTGTCTATTAATTAGATAATTAATTCAATGATTTACTAATTTATTCATTCAATATCTGCTCCCAAACCCCACTGCTCATTCCCAAAAGAATTTAAAGTAGATGTTATAATTTATGTAGAAAAACAAAAGGACAATCTCATTACTCAGCATTTTCTTCACAAAACCCTTTGTCCCAAAGCTGGGGTTTGCGCCTTATCTCTCCCAGGCAAGAAGCAGAGTCTGTTCTTTGGAGATTGCCCCTGCCTTTCTTTTCTGGGCGGCTCTGGGATATCTGGTTAGAACAGTGCCTGGACACCCCTCCCTTCCAGTACTTCACTCTGAAGATAAATGGTTCATAAGTATCTCCTTTGAGCTTAAAACCCACGTGTGCAAAGCATCTGATAAAGAAATTTCAAGCAGCTTCTCAGTAGCCTGCCCTAGAAACAAATTGTGTCCATGCATTTAAAATGAGTCTACATGATGGCAAGATGTGACACACAGCTGGGCCTATCAGAGTTTGTTCACAGAAACTGAAACTGATAAACAAATTTGTCAATATGTTTCCCACTGAGCATACATCTGCTTTTTTTTTCCCGTGTATAATACTGGAATGAATGCTTTTACAGAAATATATGACCTTTTTAACTTGGCCCCTTTCTAACACCATAGTGAGTTCTAATTTCCTCTTACGTGACTGTATCATCCAATTG
>NW_007217318.1:0-12960 GCF_000164805.1 Carlito syrichta
TTAATATTCACTTATATTTGTATTATCTGCCCACTCAGCACATTGGGAGGGTTCAGCTGGTGTGGAAGAATTGACCCTCGTTCTGAAACTTCAAGAACAAAAACACTTTGCTTCAACTAAATGGATATTTCAGGTAATCATGACCTATAAATAACTGCAATAATTTGGGTCAAAGTTTTAACTACCTTTGCATGTCTAAATTGAAATTCTATGTATGATGATAATTGTTTTCCAAGGAATCCCATTTAAATAAAAGTTGTTGGATTTCCTAACATGTTTTCCAGGTGGTTTTTGAAATAGTTTTTTTCTTCTCCTTAACTGAACCTTTTTTTTTTTTTTTTTTTTCAAGTATGTGGATTAACTGAAAGTGCTGTCTGGAAGCCTTGGAATGTAGGTAACCCAAGCTGTTCTGATTGCACAATCCCCAGGTAAACAGTGTTTCTTGTCACTTGTTGGCTTAGTGTTTGGGATACCCAGTTATTTCCCTTTATTTAAATTTATCTTATGAAAAATGCATGGAGCAGCCTTCACTTTGGTCAAACCCTCATGCATTTGCCTCACTGGGTGCAGTAAAGATTGGTGTGTAAACATGGAGAGCCTTTGTAGTGTCTGTGGCAGGCATAGAAAGGTAAGTATTGACTGCCCATAGGAAAAAGCACAACATAGATCATCTTTGCACTGGCACCCGCCTTCCTCCTAAACTTTTTCCAGAACTTTCCTGCTTACCTGTGCTCTCTCTACTCAACACATTCCCTACACCGGGTCTGCCCAGCATGACAAGGAACCCTCTTGTTGGCTTCAACCTGGACAGGAGGAACTGAGACTTTACAGTGCTGGGTATAGTGGTTTCTTACCTACACCCCAAATTCAGAACAAGGCATTCAGAAACTATTCTATAAACTGTGAATTTATTGGCAGGGCATGTCTTATAAAGTCATTAATGTTTACTTTAAAAAGCAATTACCTGTACATAGTAAAGAATTATGTGAAATTAAAAGTAAAATATGAGATGTACAGCATCAAGAATATAATGGAAAAATAACTCTTCCAAAATTTTTCATCTAAAATCATTTGGTTGAAGATAGCGAAAATGTGCAGCGATCGTTCTTGGGTCCTAACACAGAGGAAAACACAAAATGCCTACTTTCAAATATATTTTGCCTTTAAGAAAAAAGGAGGATATTTACATCCATATTCCCCAATTTTAATTGTATACTGCAAAGAAATCTTCTCCTAAATTAGCTCTGCAGTCTGATCCCCCATCCCATCCTGCCTATACGCAATTAAAATTGACAAGCCTAAAATAGGCGTGTTCTGTAGCTTCTTGTAATACACCGCCGAGAAGCGTCAAAACACAAATATTTCAGTACCAGGCAGACCCAGGTCCAATCCAGTCGCTCCCACTATGGAGGACTCAGTGGGGTTTTGTGCATACCATCTGAGATTGCCGGCTAGTTTCGTCAGGGCCAGCCCCGGTTGCTTTATTCTCAATAGCCAGCCTCTGTGTCTCTTTGTAGAAAGTCTTTCCTCCTACTGTATTGGCCCTTGGCAAAGTGCAGTGTGTATGGATGTGTGTTAAAAATAGACATCCTGTAGTCCCACCACAACCGACCGAATGAGAAACCGTATTTAACCAGCTTCCCAGTTGGTTCTGATGTTGCTGAAATGTGAGACTCGTGAAACTGCAGACACCCACTTTCACGGAGGGCCTGGGACTTCGTGACTTCGTGTACGCTCTCATTCCTCCTGCCAGTCCTTCACCCGTGATGCCCAGGTGAGGAGGTATAAGTGTCTCAGCTCCCTCGCCCCTTACTGAGACAACTTTGATGTGTGAATTCCACAGTTTCAAGAACTTTCCTATGGGATGACCCTTTGTGGGACTTAGCCAAATCACTTTTTCTGGGCCTTTTTTCATTTCTCATATTCTTCTGCTTCTGGGAATCCAATTGTGAAATAAGAAATATATACATATACATATACATATATTTCTTATTACCTACCTACCTATCTATCCACAAGTGTGGATAGATAGGTGGGTAGGGGTAGGGAGATATAGATAGTGGGTGGATGATGATTGATAGACTGATATCTGCCTCTAGCCCTGATACAAACTCTTGTAATCTCTTAGGCAATATGGATGTTAGGAGTATCTTCTCTCTAACATTTGGTCTATGACTTAGGTTTCGGATACAGAGTTTCTAAATCTCTTGGGATTTTCTGGGAGACGGGAGTCTCTTCTGTTCTAATTAGGTGACTCTTGGTGGGCTCCTGGATAACTCCTGGCTGGGAGCTGGTCACCAGAAATATCAAGCAGTGATAAGAAAATCTGGAACTTTCAGCTCTGTCCCCTCCCCATTTTCTGGAGAGGAAAGCGGGGCTGAAATTTAGTTAATTATGCCTACATGATGAAGCCTTCATAAAAACCCCTGAAGTTCAGAGTTAGGAGAGCTTCTGGTTTGGCGAACACATTCAGGTGCGGAGAGAAGGGGATACTCCGTCTCCATAGGGACAGAAACTTTTGTGCTGGGACCCTTCCGAACTCACCTTATGTGCCTTCATCTGACTGTCCATCTGTTATTACATCCTTTGTAACAAGCCAGCAAGCATAAGTGAATGTTTAAGTCCTGTGAGTCACTCTAAAAATTTTTGAACCCAAGTTGGAGGGGTCATGAAAAGTTTTGATTTATATCCGGTTGACTAGAAGTATGGTAGACTTATGCTTGTGATTAGCACCTGAAGTAGAGGACAGTCTTGTAGAATTGATCCCTTTAGTTTGTAGGATATGACATCACTCCAGGTAGATTGTGCCAAAATTGAATTGCTTATAGGTCACCCATTTCACGTCCAGAAGAGTTGGAAAATTGTTCAGTGTTTTAAAAAAAAAAAAAAAAAAGCCGGGCTCGGTGGCTCAACCTGTAATCGCGCGCCTTTGGGAGGCTGAGGTGAGTGGATTGCCTGAGCCCGCGGGTTCGAGACCCGCCTGGGCAGGCGAGACCTCATCTCTACAATAAAAGCAAAAAATTAGCCGGGTGTGGTAGTGCGCGCCTGTAATTCTGGCTACTCGGAAGGCTGAGGCGGAAGGATCGCTGGAGCCCAGAGGGTCGAGGCTGCGGTGGCCGGGAGCGGCCACTGCACTCCAGTCTGGGCGACAGAGTGAGACGCCAACTCAAAAACAAAAACAAAAACCAAAAAACCTCACACAACAACTAAGGACACTCACCTCTGACAGGTTGCTATAGCCCTCAAATTACTTAACCTTTGGGTCCTTGTTTGAGAAATGCAGAAGACAGAACCTACCACATGTGTATTAAATAAACTAAGACAGTCCTTGGGACATGATTAGCACTCAGTGAGGAATTCTCACCCTTTCCTCATCTCTCTTTTCATATCCTCTCCCTTCCTTTCATTGGTGTTATTATTATTATTGCATTATAATCATCAGCACCATCTTTAACATATTTATAGATAGCACTTTGAAATTACGATTCATTAATACAACTTATTTATTTATTTTTTAGTTCAAAGATGCGGCATACAATTCCGAATCAGGTAGATAAGTGGTCATCGTACAGGTAATATTTGACCCTCCTTTGGTCCCCACTTCTCCTGGTTTGAGATAAGGTATTCTTATTGATGTATGTGCTATTATATTAAGAATTATTTTATTATAAAAAATAAAGACATTTAATGTGCACATAAATAGAGCTGCTATTAAATTCTGGCATACCACTGAGAAAGAAAAACAAAAAGAGCCACCCTTAAAAAGTGGCATGGTACCCATCCTAAGCCATGTCATTCTCCTATCAGGCATACCCAAGCTCACAAAATCTCAGTGTAATCCTAGGAGCACTTTAAAACAAGAGTCACTCAGAGAGATACGGCAGAAAGGGAGGGGGAGGAGGAAAAATCTAAAAATGAAAAAAAGAATATAAAATATGACTCCAGTTCCTACAAAATTCAAATTCACATGGAATGACAACTATATGTGTGTGTGTGTGTGTTTAATAGATAATTAATAATCCAAACATACATGTCCTTATTTCGAAATGAATGTGGTAGGTAAGTCCTATCGGTGATCAGAAGAGGACAATTATATTATGAAAGTTTATGACCACAAGCCTGGAATGCCGAAATTAAAGGCTTAGGAATAATAATACGAGGCTTGCCAACCACTTTACTAACCCATCACTACTAAAGAGGGACTGTTTGGAAAGCATGGGAAGAAATGCAGGTAGCCTATGGGAGCAACCACCAGCCCCTGCTGACAGTCAGCAAGGAAATGTGCACCTCCGTCCTACCTCTACAAGGAGCTGAATTTGATCAATAGCACGGAGGAGCTTGGAAAAGTATCCCAGAATATCCCCATAAGAACCCTAGTGGTCAATACCTTGATTTTGTCCTTGTGAAACCTGGAACAGAGAAACCCGATAAGCCAACCTGGACTTCTGAAAAGGCAGAACTTTGAGAAGATCTTTTAAACTGTTGAATTTGAATTTGTGCTTATTTGTTACAGTAGCAATAAAAAACAAATTGTGTATACATGTACATATATATTTGAATATTAATTTTCCCTCTTTTTCACATGAACAAATATTTGTTAAAAAGGGTAGCAACTGACCTCCTCCACTGTCTGCTTCAAATACTTCTCCCTTCGTCTCTAATACTGTCTCCAACTTCATCATCATGAAAGATTTCTCCATCACCTCTGACATACTATCATATCACCTCTCATAACTACATCACCACAACTTCTCCCACTGCCATCTCCACCACCACCATCTCTATCTGTAATGGCACCACCATGTCATTTGTCACCATCTGCTTAAGTACAACCCAAATCCTCTCCCTCGTTCTCACTCCCACTGCCACCTCCATCGTCACCACCACCATCCCCATGACCGTTCCAGCACCAATATCTCCACCGCCATCATTTCCACTACCATCTCTGATCACCATGGCAACAACTTCATCACTACCACCTCCGTTGTCATGATTTCTCAACAAAGAAGCTGGAAAGAACAACTGATTTTCCAACTCATATGCACTTCCACATATCTCCTAAAATAACGTCACTACTTGCAAGTTGATATTTTCTTGGTTGAAGCAGAGCCTAGATATCAACACACTTTATCACTTACCCTTATTATATGGTTTAAACATCTGAAATAATAGAGAAAAAGAAAGCCTTGGGATATATGCTTCCATAAATCAAAGCATTTCACTTCTGCAAATGATACTGACTATAAATATTTTGACCCCCCCACTAGATAATTCACATTCTTTTAGAAACCCTAGCACATTTGTATATTAACTGGAAAAGTAGAGCTTCCAGAATGTGGGACTTCAAATCCTAAATCCAGGAACCATTCCGTGAGCAACTGTGGTAAATATGAATCTGTTTACCTATAACGTTGCTTTGCCAATCTACATGTCATTCTAATCCAAGTCATAATTAAAAGTATAAAATCCAGTATTTATATGTTTTAAGCAGAAAAATAACTATATGTAGTAGAGAGATGCAAATATGATATAGCTGATTCAAACCATCTAAGCATTGGGGGAAGTTAGGCCGATCTGCTTCTTGCCCAATTATCCTGGTAACCAAATGTGAGCATTTATAATATTGTTGGCAAGGTTAATGCTGCCATGGTGGTCATGGAAATAGATGATGTTAACTGGACAGGCCTGGGATGATGTCCATGGTCTTATTCTCATAAACACAATGCGCTACCCAGCTGTTGCTCATTCAAAGCCAACCGTGGAGGGAAACCTTCTCCAAGTTTTCTTCAGCCACCACAACAGACTTGGCTGGAGACCTGCTTTCATGCTTGGTTAAGTCAGAGAAGGATGTCCAAGTCAGTGTCTCATCCCTGACCTCCCCATTATGGCTTACCCTGCCCATGGCTGTCATCCCCAGTAAAAATATTCAGAGACTCTTTTGTCATCTCTATGTTGTTGGTCTACCCCTTATGAGGTAGTGTCTCCAAGGCCAGGATTTACACATATTAATTGAAAAGAACATTGTGGCTAATAAATCGTGGCTAATATCATCTTGGCTAATACATCTCTTCTGAAAGAATAATTATGCTTTCTTTAGAGGCAAGGCAGGAGTGTACACTCTGTCACTATTACTTGTCTTTATATTATTTTTCTTTTTAAATGTAAACTACAGCTCTGGCCTTTTAAATGACTAAAGCTTATTTTAATATAAACACATCAAAAGTGTCTGTGTGTGTGTGTGTGTGTGTGTGTGTGTGTGTGTGTATGTATATTTCATCCTCCACCCCAAGCACAGCTTATAGAATTTCAACCACATGGACTACCAGTCTTTGGTGAAAAATAGATTACTATAAATGCAAATATTTGGTATGTTGAATATGAGTTGAAATTAGATTCACTTTTAATGGCTGTACACCCAGGAAGAAACTTATACTTATAAGAAAATAACCTTCAAAAATGTCCATGACTCTCCAGGGGAAATGGGACCATTTACCCATAAATACACACAACATCTCTATTTAAAAATAAATACCCTAAATATTGCCTGCCACAACTCAAATCCTGTCATTAGCAAGAAATTCTCATAAAGAAGTATTTCATTAAATTAATACATGTGAGAAGGCATTAGGCATGTAATATACTTTAGGGAAGAAAAAAATTCAGAAATAAATTAGTGGGAAGGGATGTTTTACATCACATGTTGTATATTCCAACATTTTCCCCAATATGAAAATAACTCTAACCACTTGGCTGATGAAAAACTGGACCTAAGTAAATATGGCTAGACCCTGAAAAGTTGTGTTCAGCACATGGGTGGCAAAACCAGAAAACAAAACAAAACAAAACTAATGTCTCCTTAAGTTTTAAAGAAAGGTGGCGTATTGACTAAATCAAAAATTATTTAAAATGAAAATATACATGCTAATTAAGCAAAGGAAGAGGCAATTCACTATAAATAGATTTACCATTTTGAAAAAAGAAAAACATTATAAAGTATCAATGAACTCTTTATCTGAATTTGTATTTGTAAGTATTTTTTAACTACCTTGACCATTTTGGGGCAGGGAGATAGAAATAGAAAAAGGGAGAGAGACAGGGAGTGAAGGAGGTGGAAGCCACATTGTTTTATAACCTAAGATCAGAAGTGATATTCCGTTACTTCTGTCATATGCTATTGGTCAAACAGACCAACACTGAAGAGACCAACCCTGGTACAATGTTGGTGGAGAATACACAGGCTGTGAATACTAGGAGGAAAGGATCTTCGGAAACCATCGTGTAGGCTGACCACCGCAATTTATATCTTTTTTATTCATATACTCTTATTTGTGGCATTTGGGGAGAAAGAGTTGTTGATAGAATTATGGGGGTGAGTTTACCAGGGGGATAAAACTGCCACACTAACTGGTTTCTTAGATGTTGGCCCATCTCCACAATGGGGAAAAAAAAAACAAAACCAAACTTTGAAATAGCAAGCAGTTAAAAACATAACCAAATTTATTCCATATCAATTGAATTACTCATAGAAAATTTGACAGTTAGATCCATATACTACCTGCTATTCTAAAACCCTGACTAATACAGATGAAATTCTACCTGCAATTTCTATTAAAGGAATGCTGGACATTTAAACTGAATTTTCTGGGACTATTTTTTCTGCATTTTTATTTTTTACTTTTTATGTTGTTAAGAAGAAAGCATTGGCTAGAGGCAATGTTCTGGAATGAGAACATGATATACAGATGATTTTCTCAATGGTATGAAGAAAATATGTTCTTAATAATGCAAAAATTGAAAATTGATTGGTTAAGTCAGCCTTTTTCAAAGTTGGAACTAAGTATAACAGGAGGCATAATATTTGATGAACCCCATTTGTAACCATTTCACTTTTAGCAGTGTGATGGGTGACTAATGTAATAAGTGCAAACTATACACTAGGATTCGATACCATAATACCTCAGTGGCAAATGTTATGCTACCAAATGAACAACCTTTGGTTTCATGCATCACATTGCCATCGGCTTTCAGGAATTCAAGTCACATTCAATGTGTACCTCCAGCTGGCAAAACATCTAAAATAGTGGGTTATAGTGGACACTTTTATTTTACTATCTTACTGAAAACGGAAGGGTTTAATTTATGAGGAAGCTAGAAAATTAATATAGCTATTAGTGAAACTGATTTATGTGGTTATCATCTCCAAATTTGTATTATTTATAATATTGATATGCATCGCTATGTGATTCTCCCAGGGTCTTTGGAAGCTGAAAATTCTGATGTAATTGTATTTGTTTTATTATTGCACTGCTGTTTACAGAAAGTTTCGTTATTATACTACTGCTCTAGTCTATTCACTAGCTAAATATTTTATAGATATCCTTACATAATTTATACACACATGAATATTATATCAAAATAAATACAGACGCATGAAGTAGACATACACATGGTCACAACTGATCTAGGTATAAAGAAGGTATCTTGAATTAGTAAATAATGCATTTCTTTCAGCTAATCTTTAGTGGTTTATGGTTGCTTGTGATTCACTTGTATGACGGCTTTAATAGCTAAAGAAAAAAGGCAAATACTGCCTAGAATGAAGAAATGCTTGTTCAGTTTTCATTTTTAAACTATAGTATATAGTATTAGCAGTGTTAATAAGCTGAAAATGTTGCTGACTTTCAAAAATAATGATCTGAAAATGACAAAGCATCTTTTATTTATTCTATATACATTAGAGCAAAAGCTAGTGTTGTTCTTAAGTAGAAAAAGATCTAACAATGTATCCTTCATAAGAAAGTTCTGACCGTGAATTGAAGAGGATCTGAGGAGACATGCTAGTTTTTCTGTGCAAATGATTCTCTGAAATGCATTCCACTACTGTCAGTCTCTTTGGATTGAAATTCTGTGGTGTAGAACAGAGGGAACTGTAATCTTTTTTTTTTTTTTTTTTGAGTAAGACTCTCACTCTATTGCCCAGACGGGAGTGCAGTCGCAAGTTCACGGCCACCCTAGCATCGATAGCCAGAACTACAGGCTCACGCTACTATGCCTGGCTAAGTTTTTGATATATTGTAGAGACATGGTCTCAACAAGCTGCCTAGGCTGATCTCGAACACCTGGGCTCAGGCAATCCTCTCGCTTCAGCCTCCCAAAGTGCTGGGATTACAGGCCTGAGTCACTGTGCCCAGCCGGGAACCATGATCTTGCATGGTGACATATTTCTGAAGAGATATTCTGGAAAGAATATCTCTATTCTGGAAAGAAGTCCGTAGTCCGGTGTGAGTGAAATAGTGAAGACTTAAGGAATGTGGCCAAGAGAACCACATATCTAAGATTTCTAAGCTTCAAAGGATCATGGACATATCTGAGAATATTAATAGTTATAAAAGAATCTAAGGTCAGGATGAGGTCATAGCATATGGGTTGATTACTAGTGGTCATATGCTAACTAAGGGCCTTAATAGCAGATACTAGCTAATGGAAAAGAGAATAAGACGGCTGTAGATCTGACAGGCATCAGGTATCAGCAGCTTAATTTAGGGGAGGGGAGGACTCAATTTGCATATTTGTATCGTGGGTCTATTAATAAATCTTTGATGGAATTGTGAAAAAAACATATCAAATAACATTCTGAAGCAACTGATACACTGATTACCACGTGGAATGGATTTAATAACTATCAATTATTTGTTTTAATTCCTATGTGCATACAGCGCTATGTTACTGGCCTTTGTGGCCTATCGCTTTTATTTTTTATTTTTTTTTGAGTCAGGGTCTCACTCTGTAACCCAGGCTGGCATGATCACAGCTCACCGCAGCCTCACCTTCCTGAGCTCAGGCGATCCTTCTGCCTCAGTCACTCACGTAGCTGGGACTACAGGCACACACCACTGCCTGGCTAATTTTTTGTTTTTGTTTTTTGTAGAGATGAGGTCTTGCTATATTGCCCAGGTTGGTCTTGAATTCCTGAGTTCAAGTAATCCCCCGCCTCGGCCTCCTAAAGTACTGGGGTTACAGGCGTGAGCCACCGTGCCCAGCCTGCCTTTCACTGTTTAATAAATTTACTAGAAACTGAGAAGCCAAAATCTTAAGTGGCAGACTTTAAAGATACCTAACAAATAAAACCTACAATGTCAACCACCAAAATAGTCACAGACAATAGCGTTAACACACTAAACACTATTTTCATTATAGCAAAATTTTCGTAAACGTTAGCTGATAGCTTCTCTTCTTATTTATTTTTAATGTAATTTCTAATGAAAACCTCTAATGGCAAATTAGTTCTGTAGATATTTGCAAATCTGTAGTAATAGATTATTAGGGAATGCTGACTCTTTAAAGTCACCTCCACAAGGAGAGATTACATACTCAAAAGGGTTACGTGAAGAGAGAGTTGAAAGGAGCATGTTATGGGCTGACCATGTGTGTCTCTCTGTCCATGAGGCGAAGCCCTCAGGAATGAGATTGGCACCCTTAGAACAGTGACCCGGGAGAGCTCCCTCACCCTCTTCCCCCTCATGTGGGGACATAAGGAAAAGCACACAGTCTGCAAACTGGAAGTGGAGGGCCCTCACGAAAATCTGACCTCGACGACACTGTGATCTTGGACCTCCAGCCAAGATATCAATTTCTGTTCCTTAAGCCCCCCGGTCTATTCTATGTAGTGATAGCAGCCAAGACTGACTAAGACCAAGCATCTGTTTTCAGAGATATTGGACAGAGTGAGAGGAGCCATCCAGGTGTGGTGAGATGCCCATGGACAAACAACTCAAGGCTGCTGTTGCCATTTCTGAGCTTGAATGGGCAAAGCAAGAAAAAAGCATCACCCGCTTCTAGTGAGAGCTGTAGTCATGGCCGAGGAGCTGAAGGGCTGTGGCCACAGGTAGAGGGACATGGACACTGTCAATACGGCAGCTCATCTGGGACACACTGTGAGCATAAACACCCCTGTCTCTCTCCCCCTGGCCTCTCTTCTCTTGCCAGTGCTTTCTGTTGATCAAACCCAACTGGACACTAAAGAACCAAGAAGCCCAGGTGAGGCCTCCCTGCCAGGTCTGTCTCCAAATGCAGCAGGCAAAAAAGTGCAGAAAATATGTCAGGCATGGTGGCACACGCCTATAGTTCCAGCTACTTGGGAGGCTGAGGTGGGAGGATCTCAGGGCCCAGGAGGTCGGGCTGCAAGTGAGTTACGATTGCACCACTGCACTCTAGCTTGGGTGACAGAGGAAGACCCTGTCTCAAAAATGATACATAAATAAATAAATATTTTAAAACTTTTTTTTTTTAAAAAGCACAGAGAATGGAATCCATAACAAGCCCAGTAACCAGGTTGTGGGTGTGGGGATTCTCTATTTTAAGAGTCAGAGCAACTGAGACATTGAATAGCTCATTCACAAAACCAGAAATAGGCAATTCATTTAATAATTTCTAGGACATAGCTGTATCCACTACGACTGGGATGTGCTATTTGGCATTTTGTTTTGTGGCCTTTTAATGAATGGGTGTATCTCAGAAAATTTGTATAAATGCCTTTGGTCTGCGTGGTCAATGAGACATCTAACCAAAGCTCAAAAAACTCATCAGATTTGTTTCTGGAAAATGGACCGATTGTAAAATTGTGCTCATTCAGGCAAAGATTCTAAATTTTTTGCTTGATGTGCAAGTGCGTCCTAAAAGACTAAAACACGTTAATGAAATCACTTGTCCTACTATCTGGCCCCAAGACTATTTAAGTAGAACTTAAGAATTAATGGAAACATATACATGAATACATCAGAATACGAACTTTTATTCATTCACCTTTGTGCTTGGACAGCCTTATGTGTGGTAATTTGATCATCAAGGGAAAAATTAAATATTTATTTTATGTTAGAATGAAATGGACTTAAGTAATATAGACTGCACCTATTTGAACAGCATGGGATTATATGTTTTACTGATGTGTGGACAGTTTTATTGCCTCAACATGTATAGGAAATAATTATTAGTTGGAGAGGACAATACAAACATCTAAGTCATATGCAAAGCCTCTCAGTAAAGTCACTTTGTTAAAAAAAAAAAAAAAAAGTCATTCTCGGGGTACACAAATCATATAAATATAGTGATGAGATACCAGAGGGCAATTATAGGTAGGCACTTTTAACATGTTAACCCATTATTTCACAGATATGGTACTGCTTCTGCTATAACTTGCCTTTGAGACAGGGCTGGTAGCTTTTGAACAGACCAAGCAATGCCGTATCAAATATTTGTATTTTGGGAAATACGATTTGAACCACAGGACATTTTGGCATGCGGTAACAAAAATGACTGTTTAACAAAGTGTCAATATCATGTTATCGTTCTGCCAGAAATTTTCTCAGCTGTTTAGTACCTGAAGTGTTAGCACATCAAGTACCCACTGGCACTGAGTCTCAAGAGTCCACAGGATTCTGGATCATTCTTTTTATATTTTACATTTTACTTTTAGTTGACATGTAATAATCATAGAAATGTGTGGGGCACAGTGATATCTTGAGACAAGAGGAGGACCCCCCAAACGGAATCTATCTATAAAAAATTGTGTGTTTATTGTTCCACGTTTGAACTTCAGTTACCTGCAAAGCGCTCTCCGTTTGCTGCAATAACCCTCTGGAGACGCCTTTTCCGCTACTCGAAACAGTGTTTGAACCTTTCGGCTTTGAGGTCTTTTTACCGCTTCTGCCGTTTTTTGTTTCGCCACATCCACAGGGGGAAAACGTTTCCTTTGGGGGCCTTTTTTCGTCTGGGGAAAGCCAGGAGTGTGGCTGGGGACAAGGCGGGGCGGAGAGGGAGCTGGGGCGCGAGGACCCCACCGTCTGGGACCGGGAATGCCGGACGCGGCGCAGCGTGGGCCGGGCCCTCGTGGTCACCCGTGACGAGGTGGGCAAATGTGACGAAAGACTCTCAGAAGAAGGAGATTCGGGGACGCAGAGCGCA
>NW_007217318.1:13213-36789 GCF_000164805.1 Carlito syrichta
CCAGCGCCCGCCCCCCCTGCTCATCGGGCCCCCCTGTCTCCTCCGCCACGGCCTCCGCCAGCCTCTCGGGGCGGCCTCTAGTCTCCCTCCCACGAGCCCAACCTTCCCGGCCCCCGCCTGGGGCTGGGAGCGCGGGGTGTCCACCTGCGGGCCCCTGCCGTGTCCTCGGACCCGGCGCTCTCCGGCCCGCCCCGTCGCCCTGCACGGGGGACTTCATTCCGCGGGGCGGCGTCCGGCTGCCCCGCGTCTGTCCACCCCGTTTCCCTGGCCCCCTCCGACGTCTCGGCGGTTGTGAGCAGGGCTGCAGTGAACAAGGGGGCGCAGGTATTTCCGCGGCGGGCTCCTTGGCTCTCGGCCGGCTCAGGACCCGGCGCCGGATGGCTGGACCCGAGGGCCGTCCGGGCTTCGTCGCGGCGCGGCCCTCGTGCTGCTTGCCCCGACGGCTGCGCTCTTTAGCCCTCCCACCACCGCCAGCAAGGGGGGCCGTCTTCCTTGCTCCGCCCCCTGGCTGGCAGCTGTTGATTCGTAATCCCAGCGAGGACGGCAGTTTGAGCCGGGCGAGCGCTCACGCCGTGTCGTGGTGGTGGGGGTGGACACTTCTCTGATGACCCGTGACGTGGAGCTTAAGTGAGAACAGGACGGCGGGCCGTAGTGTGTTTTCCGGGAGGGGCGTCTTCCCCGACTGGTTGTCGGCTCTGAAATCCGAGTTGCTGGAGGGGGCGGGGCAAGGGCTTCAGGGCCGATGACCGACGCGCTCTCGGACCAAGGAAGGACGGGGCGGCTCCCCCGCCGCCCGGGCTGCCTCTTCTCCTCGTTTCAGCGAGAAGGCGGGCGTCATGGAGGGGGCGGCAAAGCTCCCACGGTGGAAGGAGAACACGTCGTGCCTTCACTCGGTCGATTGTTCCCTTCGCGGCCCCTCCGCTTTTTCGTGCGATAGGCTGGCCTTTGTCACTTTCTCTTGTCGCCTGTGCCTTTCAAAAAGCCGTGCCACCAGACCTTGGCCCAAAGCCGCGTCCTGACGCCTCTCCCCTACGTTTGCTCTAGTCGTTTTGGAGTGTGAGGTCTGCCATGGAGTTTTTAACTCATGTTGAGTTGACTTTTGCGCCTAGTGAGGGACAGGGGACAAGTTTCGTTCTTTGTCCCTGGATATCCTATTTCCCCAGCACCATTGACTGGAGAGGCTGTTGATTTGCCAATGAATGTCGTTGGTGCCCGACATTCATGGTTCTTTGCCAAACATCAGTTGGCGGTCAATGCCTGGATTTATTTCTGTGTTCTCTGTTTTGTTCCATGAAGCTACGTGTGTTTTGATGCCACTGCCATACAATTTTGATTACTACAGCTTTGTAGTATATTTGAAGTCCAGAAGTGTGATTCCTACCGTTTTTGTTTTTTTTTTATCTTTTTGCTCACAATTGCTTTAGTTATTCAAAGTCTTCTGTGGCTCCATACAATTTTAGGATATTTTTCTATTTCCATAAATAATATCATCGTTATTTTTATAGGTATGGCTTTGAGTATGTAGATTGATTTGGATAGTATGGTAATTTAAACAGTATTAATTCTTCCAACTCATAAACATAGAATATCTTTCCTTTTTTTTTTTTCTTTTTGGTCCTCTTATTTTTTTATTTGTATTTTTTTATCAATGCTTTATAGTTTTCTTTGTAGAGATTTTCCAACTTCTTGGTTGAATTTATACCTAGGTATTTTATTATTTTTATAGCTAGTATAAATGGGATTGATTTCTTTTTCAGCTCATTATTGAAATACAACTGATTTTATATGTTGGCTTTGTATCTTGCAACTGTATTGAATTTGCTTATCAGTTCTAAGTGTATTTTGGAGATGACTTTAGGTTTTTCTCTATAAAATGTCATGTCTTATTCATCATTCTTTTCTAATGTAGCTGCTCTTTATTTATTTTTCTTGCTTAACTGCTCTAAATAGGATTTCCGGTTGTCTTGTTCCAGTTGCTAGAGGAAAAACTTACAGCTTTTATTTGTTCCGCATAACATCATTTGTGGACTTGCCGTATATGACCTTTATTGCATTGAAGCATGTTTCTTCTGTACCCAATTTATTGAGCGTTATATCAAGAAGAATGTTGAATTTTGTCTCCTTTTTTTCTGTATCTATTGTGATGATCATTAGTCTGTTGACATGATGTATCACATTTATTGATTTGCATAGATTGAGCTATCCTTGCATCCTTAGGATGACTCTCACTAGATTATAGTGTGTAATCTTTTTGAAGTGCTGATGGATTGGATTTTCTAGTATTTGGTTGAAGATTAGTGCATCTATGTTCAGCGGATATACTGGCCTGTAGTCTTCTTTTCTTGTGTCCTTATTGGTTTTGGTATCAGGGTAATACTGGTTTTTTAGAACAAGTTTGGAAGAACTACCTCTGTTCAATTTTTTGGAATAGATTGAGAGGAACTGGTGTTAGTTCTTCTTTATAAGTTTAGCAGAACTCAGTGAAGCCATCTGGTCCTGGACTTTACTTTTTTGGGAAATTTTTAAATTATTTATTCAACCTTGTAGATTTTCTATTTTTTTGTGATTGAATCTTGCTAGGTTCTATCTATCCAGGAATTTACCCGCTTCCTCTAGGCTTTCATTTTTCATCATATACTTGCTCATAATAATATCTCATAATGTTTTTATTTCTGAAGTATCAGATGAGCATCTCCTTTTCCCTTTCTGATTTTGTTTATTTGGGTCTTCTCTTTTTTCTTGGGCAGTCTAACTAGTAGTTTATTGCATTTCTTTAGTCCTTAAAAAATACAAATCTCCACTTGCTGACCTTTTGTATCATTATTTGTGTGTGTGCGTGTGTAAGTGTGTGTGGTGTGTGCTTCTATTTCAGTTAGTTCTGCTTTGATCCTTATTATCTCTTTTATTTTACTAATTTTGGCTTTGGTTTGTTTTTTTTTAGTTCCTTGAGGGGCATCATTGGGTTGTTTATTTAAAATCTTTCTGCTTTTTAAATGTGGCACTGCTTTTACTGTATGCGACAGGTTTGGGTATGTCATATTTACTTTTTTATTTGTTTCAAAACATTTTTAATTTTTAAAAATTTCTTCATTGACCTATTGGTTTTTCTGGAGCATGTCATTTTATTTACATGTATTTGCAATTTTCAAAGTTCCTCCTGTTATTGATTTCTAGTTTTGTTTCATTGCTGTGTGAAAAGGTAATTGATATGATTTTATTTTATTTTATTTTTTGAGTTGGAGTCTCCCTCTGTCACCCAGGCTGGAGTGTAGTGGCATGCTCACGACCACTGCGGCCTCGACCTGCTGGGCTCAGGTAATCCTTCCGCCTCAGCCTTCCAAGTACCTGGAACTACAGGTGCATGCTACCACACCCAGCTAATTTTTTTATTTATTGTAGAGACGAGGTCTCAGCAAGTTGCCCAGGCTGGTCTCGAACCCCTGAGCTCTTGCCTCTGCCTCTCAAATTTCTGGGATTACAGGTGTGAGCCACCATGCCTGACCAATTGATATGATTTTAGTATTTTAAAATGCACTGAGACTTGCTCTGCAGCCTAACATATGGTCTGTCCTAGAGAATGTGCTGAATGTGTAGTTTTCAACTTTTTAATAAAGTGTTCTGCAAATGTCTGTTAGGTTCATTTGTTCTATAGTGCATTCACATCCAATGCTTCTTTACTGATTTTCTATCTAGATGGTATATCTAATACTGAGAGTAGGTTGTTGAAGTTTCAACTATTATTGTTTTGGGGTCTATTTTTTTTTAGCTTTAATGACATTGGCTGTATATATCTGGATGCTCTGGTACTGAGTGCGTATGCATTTACAATTATAGCTCCTTGTTGAATTGATCCCTTTATTATCATATAATGACTTTCTTTGACTCTTTTTATATTTTTTGATTAAAGGTATATTTTAATAAATATAAGCAGGACTACCCCTGACTGCTTTTGGTTTCTCTTTGAATGAAATAACATTTTCCATCCCTTCACTCGTTATCTATGTGTGTCTTTACAAGTAAAGTGAGTATAGGCAACATATAGTTGGGTATTGGTTATTTATTCATTCAGTCAATCTATATATTTTAATTGGGGACATTAAACCATTTATTTTCAAAGTTGTTTTTGATAGGTGAGGACTTACTCTGGTCATTTTGCTAATCGTTTCAGGTTATTCTGTATAGCATTTGTTCTTGTCTTCTTCTCTTACTCTTTATCTTTGTAGTTTGGTGGTGTTCTATAGACATAATGTTTGATCCCTTTCTCTTTCTCATCTGTGTTTATACCCTATCAATAAATTATATACTTTTGCACAATGTAGATATAGTCCTTTTGCCTCCAGAAATAAGACTCTCTTAAGCATTTCATGTAGGACCAGTCTAATGGTGATAAATTCCCTCAATTTTTGCTACAGAAAAATATCAATTTTTCTTTTATTTTTGGAAAACATTTTTACTGAGTATAATATTCTGGAGAAAGGATTGCATTTGTGGTAGGAATGTGGACTTGTTGGGAATCTCTGCATGTGTTTTCCCATGATGGGGCGTCCTTTCTGGCCTTGAGCTGATCCTAGCCAGCTGCTTTGCTTCTCTCTCTATGATGCTATTCTGGGACTTTGTACCTTGGAGCGTATTTGTCACTTTGCTGAAGTCCAGCATTCTCCCTTAAACATTCTATTCAATGGAAAGTTATCTGCTTATTGTTTTGTTTTTCTTTATGGAGGAGGTGAATGCTGAGTACCTCTCATCTGATCTTGATTACATCATCTCTAGAAAACATCTGATACCTTGTGACTACACCTCTATGGTGACTGACTTCTAACTGAACACGGTGGACACCCTGGCACTTTGCTGAAAAGATGACAGAGGTGTCTGAGTTCAGAACTCAGTTGATCTCTCACTCTTTTTATTTTGATTTCCAAATGCCTCAGTCTATTTTAAGTCTTAGACAATAGAGCATACATTTATATCCACAGCTAGGGACAAAGTACCCAAATACTCGTGCTATTTAACCTTTCAGGGCCATAATTTAAATGGTTACATGAACCACTTATCTGTCTCTACTAGTTTCACATATTTTTGTGAAATAGTTAACTCAACACTGATTTCATACTAAAATATACTATTTAAGATAGTCTTTAAAAATATCTGAATTCCATGGTGATTTGTTTAAGACCCTACAAAAATAATTACTTCTTATTAAAAACAGTGAAAACATTTGGGAACTAAAATTTTACAATAGGTGAACCTTCAATAAAATGCTATCTTAAACTAATGAGTTCTGGCAACTTTTCTTTTCTTTCCATAAATTCTGTTTGTGGCATTATTGCCATTAGGCCAAATAGATGTCCTCTGCAATAATGATCATAAAGGTACAATGACAGGAGGCAAGCCACAGGGTCCCAGAGCACTGTCTGGAAAGAGCATGAAATTTTAACTCTGTCCCTTTTTGCCTATTAAAGAACTCAGTAGTTTTGAATTTTTCTATTTTTTTTAATATGCCACAATAGTCTAGGTCAGGGGTTGGCAAACGTTCTGCACAGAGCCAGATAGTAAATATTTTTGAATCTTGTAGGCCAGACAGTCTCTGTTGTTGTAGCATGCAAGCTACCATAGATAATACAGGAATGAATGAGTCTAGCTGTTTTTGTTTTTCAATAAAGCTTTATTTACAAAAACAAGCAGAGAGCCAATTTGGAACTCAGTCTATTGTTTGCCAATTTATAGTCTAAATCATCTTTACTGAAGTGTCAAGAATACAGAGAAAGAGTTTCCTCATGAAGCTAAACCTCTCTTAGCTATCTTTGAACACTAAAAGAAGTGAATTATGTCTACCTATAAGCATACATGCTCGTAGAAAGAGGCTTAAAACATTGTTCATAATTAAACAACTGCCTAGTGAACAAAGTTTCTGGGTACAATAACTTGTGATACTACTAAATTTTGCCACCATCTGATACATTTTAAATGTCCCCGCTTCATTTCTGGGTACATGTGTTATCACCTTTTCCCCCTGATACTGGCAGCTCCTAGAATTTTTCAATCCAGTCTCAAATCTTTATCCTGTTTCCATTGTAGCAAAATCTGATACACTTTAATTTGGAAAATGCTTAGGATTTTATCAATAAAATCATAAAGATAAATGATAGATTGCAATAAAGTGTTTTTATTGTTTCAATTTGTGTAATAATTAGCTCCTTATTAGGTTTACTCTTTTCTGATAAGACTATCTTTCATACATTTGGAAAAAGAATTGAAATTAAAAACTCCAGCCCAACTAATGATGAATTTTATGTTTTTATATTATGTACTTATTATTATTCTCTGAAACTTAATGTTCTTCACTGTAAGATGGGAAATATACATTATTTTTAAAACGTGTGAGTGAATTTTACACATAAAAGTTTAAAAAATTCTTTGCCTACAGTGTACTAAATAAATAGCTGCTAATGTATTTAGCTAGCTAAAGAATGATTGATTTATCATTAGGTGATATTACCATGTGACACAATTCTATTCTGTGTCAAGAAAACGTAAAAGTAATAATTGTACAGTATCATCCCCCTAGAGAATTTAATTACACGGAGACTCCTATCACAATCAATCATGAACAAAATTAGATACACAAATTAGGGCTAACATTCTCAACTTCTGAATTCTTGTTATTTACGTAGCTCGTGGAAGTTACATTGTTCATGATAACGATGTGCATTGTGCATATTATGGGGAAAGACGTTCTAGAACTTTCTTGGGCGAGTGTGTCAACTAACCCGCAAAGTCACCTCGAGGGAGGCCTTTGCCTCTTAGGGCACAAGGACTCTCATTATAAACAGTCCTTGATGTACATGAGCACCGTCATAGGTTCGGTTCTAGGTCTCCCTTTCCTACTACAGAAATAAACAGAGTCGGGAGATTCAAGGGTGTTTCTCAGGATCTTGTGCAAATTGCTGCTTCGTCTCTTCACTGGGGTGGACAAGGGACACTGACAGTTTGGATTAAAGGCTTTGGGATGGCAGTCTGCACTACGAAGTGTCCCATTCACAATTTTGACAAGGAATTTCCTTAACGGTTACTGGTTGTTTTGTCTTAACGCATTGCAGTTTACCTTTTTTGGCATTTATGTTTTGTAGGTAATTTTGGGCTGGAGAGTCTTGAAACCATTTGACTTGTGGAAGAAAATTGCTTGGAGCACTATGAAAATATCATTGAGACCATGTGGTTTTTAAACTCTTTTTCACTGTACTCTATTTCCCAATTATTTCCAGCTGTGTCTAGCCACTTCGCGTACCTTTACAGCCTGACTTTTTTTTTTTTTTTTTTTATAGTTGTGAGGTACCATTTTTTTGTTTATTTGTTCAAGTGAATGTCAAGTGTCAGGTAGTGGTAGAAGATTCAGCTCTACTCCAAGATATCATCATTCTTTCTCTTGAAATTTCATACTTTTCTGCTTTTCCTAATTCTGTCTTTTCGACAGGAGTCAGAAGCAAAAGTAGAACGAGTCTCATTAAGTTATACTCCATTCATTTATTCTCACTAAACATAGATACAGATGAAATTTCACTTATATTACCCAAGAAAAAGATGATGTGAAAATGAAAATTCATAGTTAAATAAGGATATTAACCTCCTGTTGGAATCATAATTTTTTTCAAGTTATTAACAGCATCCATTTGCCTGAGTCATTTAATGAGAGGATTTCCTACCTGACTTAACATGAATTTGTTAATCAGTAACTTGCAGTTTCTTGTTCTGTTTATTTTCTTTTAAAAATACTCTGCAACTTAGACATCCCATCTATTTCAAAGTGCTTTATATCCTTGTCTCCTTTCGGTTGAAATTGGTGGAAAAAGACTCTCAGTCACTCAAATTCTGATAAAAGTAACTTTCTTTGCTACAAGAATCTAATGTCTAAATCAAATATCAAGAATATAGGCCGGCTGCCTATTCTGAGCGGTGGTACTGGAGATATTTAATGACTGGTAGAGCATGGGCCGCAGCCAATCGGAAACAGATGCCCTGTCCAATCAGAATGGACACCAGCCATAACCACCAGCCAGTTCAACAGGTGCTTACCAGCTGCCAGTCAGTCTTGCTTGCTCCCCGGGGAGGTCTGCAGCTGCTTTCAGACTAAGGAGATTAGAAAGAAATAGAGAATATGTAATGTACCTTCTCTATGGCTTAATTTTTGTCAACATCTCTTTCTACCATTTTTAGTCCTGTTTTAGCTAAAGATATGAAGACGTTCTCAAAAAGCAAAGGCCCTTAATTGACTTCCTTTTTCTGTTGATAATTTGAGTCATAAACTGATGCTCTGTCATATTCTAAGGGAAGAAGGTGTTCTCCAGTTCCAACACTGAATAGGTTTATACTTAGAGGCAGCATGGAGAAAATCTTACATTAGCTTCACCTAGAAGTAGATTTTCAAAGAGACTTCATCACTTTGCTTAAAGTTGGTTGCGAAAGCAACACAAACAAATAAAAAATGAAGCTTAAAACGCATTCAAAAAAGAACAACAGATCATTTAAACATTTTCTATCCTTCTGCTTCCCATCCACTAGTGAAAATAAGAGTGGTTTATTCTTTAAAAAAAAATTCCTCAAATTAAGTACGTGAGTACAGGCACACACAGGATTTATTTTTATATACATATGCGTGAAGCCTACACATAATTCTGTATGTTATTGCTCTAAATTTAGTTTAAATTGTACCAAAAAATCTATATGGTGCAGAAAATAACATTCATCCCTGATGATAAATTTAGTAACCAAAATTTGGCAGAATATTAATAGATGCTAGAGGTCATTGCGCTCTGGCAACCACTAAAAACATGTTCTCTGTTATAAACATTTGAACAAGGTTTAAATTTGGTAGATTATTTATAAAATGAGAGCTTTTCACCCATTCCTCTCCAACATCCTAGGAGAAATTTCATCTTTCATCTCTGTACTCTCAGAGATGCAGCATGTGCTATAAGCACGCCTCTTAAATATCATATTTACTGAGATAGCATAACCAAGACGCCTTTGTAGTCAGGTGTTTCAGAAGCCCATGCATTCCACAAATCAGAGGAAAATAACCCATTCATTTATCCCTTTGCTTATTCATTCCACAAAAGTTTATTGATTGTTTGCATCGTGCCAGAAGGTATTCATGCTGCTCTAATCAGTGCAGCCTCAACTCTATCTCCTGGAGATACGGATTTTGAAGGCAGAGGCTGCAACAAGTGTAACTAAAAATTAATCTAAACGGAAATATTTTCTATGATTGCAATAAAGACAATGCTATTTGAACACAGTGACAAAGGAACTAAGTGTGTTAAGATGGGAGAGAAGACAGTAGCCGCCCCCTGAGGATTCCTGAGCAAAGGTAATGAGAACCTGCTAGTAACTCAAGTTGATATGATATTATTTAATCCTTTATTATGCCTTTAAAATGAAAATAGGGCTTCTCAGAAATAGTCCTATATGAAAGTAAGGATACAGTTTAGTTTACAAAAAAAAAAGCATAGAGTCCAGGGATATATTGTTTCCTTGCACTGGGCAACAGTTGATTGGGTTCCACTTAGCCTGTTGAACATGTCAATAAGGCAGGCTTAGCGCAAACTTTCGAAGTAGATGGGTCATGTTCTTGGTTTGGTTTTCTCCAATTTCTTTTATTTTTTTTCTCCCTCCTGAGTCTGCCTCTAAAGTTCTTCAGGTCTCCATTCTTTTAAACCTTTTATCTTTATCTTGGTTATGAAAATGCAAATTTAATCAATCAAAATTGTTTTTCCTTCATATTTAATTTACATAATTATATGCTCCAGTGAAAGCTTAATGGTGACTATTTCAATGTTTTCCCAAGAATCTGATGACATGGGAATGTATATCTAACATGGACTCCCAGGTGCTAATAGCCTGGCTTGTGAGGAAAGAAATGAATTATTATGATAGTTTATATATAATAAGAATGTGTGCATATATAAACATATATACATACGTATGCACATGAATAAAATACTGTGATATATCTAGCATATAATGCATCCATACATATGACTGACTATAATACAAGATTACTACTGTTTAATAAATAAATAAATAAATCTAAAAATTTACATCATGCCAAATAATTTGAAAGTCTTTGCTTTATATAAAGAAGGAGTTCAGTTATTCTATTTTATTTCAGAGCTCCCAACTGTTTCAAGGAAAATTAAACATAGCAAAAATTTCTGTCCCGTATGCCAGCGGGGCCTCTCATTCTTTTTTCTTTTGGTTACGCTGTACAATTTCAACCATCACTTTGTAGAAAATGGGTGGAATGGAAACTTTGAACCCCATGGAAGACAGATACAAAATGTCTCAAGCACTCTAATTGTTTTTTCTGAGAAATTTAGTAATGATAGAGGAGTCTGTTTATTTTAGTGGCTTCTTATCACCCCATGCAACTTACTTAATGACCACATTTTCTCAAGGGACCGCCATGACATCATAAAGTAGCTCCAGTGCTTTTTACAATCCTGTCACAGCCAGTTTTCAGTATTGCACAGAATTGTGGGATTCCTTGAGCAGTCCTAGCCATGCTCCCTTGCATTCATAGAAAGACATACAGATGTGTAGTACATGTATGTACATAGTTTTAAATGTGTCACACAAAATGTAAAAATAAAGCATTACATATAATATTTAAATATAGATGGATGATACATAGATAATTTGCAAGGTCATAGGGTGAAGGCTGGGCTTGACCCGAGTGACTGCAGTATCTGGAGAGCCCTAGAGATTACTTCTGCAGAGTCGCTGGTCTCAATGAGGAGCTCACCCCTAGAAACGACATAGGCCGTATGCTCTTGCCATGTGCCCGGTAATTTTTTGGCATGCAACAAGTCTGTCTAGCAAATGCATGAATAATGAAGAAGTGATTACACGGACAAGTGCATTATTACATGAGAGAATGAAGGAAGCGTTCATGAAGGGGAGAGAGGAAGCCATACAAATTGCATCAGAGTCTCAGGAACTGTCCTCCTTGAAGACTTCCCTAAATGATGCTTTAGCATATTTCCCTGGAGGTGGTTTCACTTCACCAATTGTTTCTGGCGTTCGGAATTTCATTTCAAGAGAATGATATCTCTAACTACGGACTTTTAGTACTGGAAGGGACGGATCGGAGACTTGGAGTGATTGGAAATGAAGGGACATTTAACTGCACTTAAATCATATGACACATTTGGCCACTTCCTCCACAACCTTGAAGAATAGCCCTAGATTCCCTTTTAAGTAGATGAAAACTGCTCTGTGAAAGACAGAAGTCAATTCCCCTTACACCAGGAATGTCGATTTCCCTCGGGCTCTCCGTTGGCTTTTGCCTTTGGACATGTGTGCCAGCATATACGTTTCATAAAACGAGGAGATAGTAAACCCATCCAGAAGCAACCGAGGCTGACTGTCGGGCTGAGAGGTCATTTCAGGTTGTGGCTTAGGAACTTTGACCCCGGGCACAACGTACAGAACAGTGTCAGTGATTTTCTCATTTCCACTGAAAGCACTGGCCCGCTTGCGACGGGAATATCAAGTGTTACCATGGGTTGCTGCAGCTGCGAGCCATTATTTCCAGTGGCAGTGGAAATCCATTGAAAGATCTCCTGGGAGATTGTGCAAAATGCTGTGGTGGGTTTAATATTAACCCTTGCCACCGCTGTAGCTAAGACTTCCGGCAAAGACCAAATTTTACTGGTCAGCTGCTGCCAAGTTTCAGAAAAAACAGACTTCTTCACATGCAAGCTCGATTTTGAGATGGAAAACAAGTGCCTTCTAATGCAACACTAGGCCCCTTGGAAGCCTTTTGTCTCCATTTGACAGTTTCACACCCCACAATGTCTGTTTCATAGAGGTCTAGAAAGCTTTCTAGGAGAGGAAAGCCTGTAATGAGGAATGCAGCACAAAGCAGACGAACCAAATGCCTCTTTCTTTTATAGTTCAGTATGTTCTAAAAAATAGGGGAAGAAAAAGCCCAACTATATTACATTACCAGACACACTAATATTTTATTTCTACAGCTGTTGTTTAGCCTTGACTTATTTTTTTAAACCTCTCTCTCTCTCTCTCTCTCTCTCTCTCTCTCTCTCTCTCTCTATATATATATATGTGGTTTATCATTTAGGCAAATTTGCATTCTAGACCCCTGTTCCCCTTTTCCTCTCAAAGTGAACAATTTAAGTAAACAATAAAGACCCAAAAATACACAAAATGACAAATGTCTGTGTGTGCCAGGCTTGTGATGCTTTCATTGTAAGTGTAAAACTTTGTATGCCACTTCAGCTTATTAATTAAAGGCCTCATGACTCCATGTTGAAATAATTTCCACCATTAATTAGCTGCTGTTAATAGGTAGACATACTCATATGATCTGAAAAATAGGTTTAAACTAGGGTTTCTCAACTCGGACACTATGACATCATGGGTTGGATACTTCTTTGTGACATGAGGTGCTGTCCAGTTCACTGTAGGATGCTTCCAAGCATCCTTGTCCTCCAGCCACTAGATTCCAGTACATCTTCCATCCAGGTATGACTGCGAACAATGTCTCTAGATAGTGCCAAATGTCATCTGGGAGCAAAATCTTCCCTGGTTGAAAGTCATTGGTTTGGAAGGAAATGGTTAGAAGGAAAGAGTGTAAAATACTGCTTTTATTTATTTTTTTAGTTTTTATTTTTTTGAGTTGGAGTCTCGCTCTATTGCCCAGACTGGAGTGCAGCGACCGCTCCCGGCCACTGCAGCCTCGACCTGCTGGGCTCCGGCGATCCTTCCGCCTCAGCCTTCTGAGCAGCCGGAATTACAGGCATGCGCTACCACACCCGGCTGATTTTTTGATTTATTGTAGAGATGAGGTCTCCCTGCCCAGGTGGGTCTCGAACCCGCGGGCTCAGGCAATCCACTCACCTCAGCCTCCCAAAGGCAGGGGATTACAGGCTGAGCCACCAAGCCCGGCTAAATACTGCTTTTAAAAATCTGCCAGCAGCATCCTCATAGCCTAGAATATTCTATGCACACATTCTAACTACCTCTTCTCAAAGTCTCAACGCAGTCTCCACCCTTTTTTGTTCTCCTGCTTTGTGGACTTCAAAGAGAAACAACCGGAGGCCTCTTTCTTACCTACTGATCATTGAAATCCTCAGGTGGTTCCCAGCTTGGCTTTTCATTTTTACTAAGAATTAAAGGCTTCAACACTGTAACTGAGCTCACTCTGCAGGTTAACTCTGATATCTCAGACTGGTGCTCTCTTTTGCCCACTGTTATCCAGGGAAGCACCAGGTGGGAGCAGATGGAGAGCATCAGCTACCCAGGAGCCACCAGTTAGTGGCAACCCCTTCTCATGCGACAGAAGCAGGAGGACATACAAGCAGCTGGCTTTCCCTACTACCAACAGCAAAAAAGTCAGTTCTTGTCATTCTCAATGAGACAAATATTCTCATGCGTTGACCAATCCTCATTTTAAAGGAAACTCATCTTTGTTCCATCTTACCATTTGTCTGTAAACATAGCTTGCCCTTTAAGCCAAGTTATTTCTCCCAACTAGTACTGTTTCTACCCAGCCTTGGATGTAGATTGCTCTGGGAATAGAGTTCCTCAAAACTGCTTTCTAAAAGATCCTGTATTCCCACAAGAACATGACATTGTTAAACAGCAATTTCAGCTGAAAGTTAACAAGGTTTTAAGGTAGTTAAAAATCTGTGAAAGCCTGACTCCCAGTGTGAAATACAAAACCTGTGAAATTCAAATGTGCAGGAACGCTTTCATTTACTCCGAGCTATGATTAAGGCTGAAAATGTTTCTTTGTTTAAAAATAATCCATAGGCCAGAGTGTAAAGAAATGTAAGATTCTTAAGTTTGCTTTTATTTTTTTCTTTGACTAATTATGAGCTGGAAATAGTTCAGTGTATATATAGTTAGGTGTTTTAATTTATATAGACTTTCTACATGCTTTCTTTGTATTTTCTCTCTCCACACACACAAATATATATGTGTGCCTGTATGTACACATAGATATTATGCTTATACGCAGCATGCTTGTTTGTTAAGTATAATATATGCCATTACTTAGACACGTTCACGTATAAAAAGACTTTAGTTGCTTCAAAGAACGTGTCACGTTGCAAGATGAACAATAAAGTGTGCATCAGAAAACAAGATTTGGTTCTTAGCGTGCTATGTCACTGTGGTCTAATAACTACCGATATTTTATCAATATTTCAGTCCATTCTAAGTTTTCTCAGATATACTACTAGGACACGAATGCGTTGTTTCTCCTCTACCGTCTCCAAGAAAATATAAAGGTCATTTAATACTGCAAGTTCCATAAAATATATAGAGCTAGATATTTATATGAATATATAGCTAAAGAATTCAGTATTTTCAAAACTATTCCAGGACAACCACATATGATAAATTTTGTATTCATCCTGTATTTGGTGTCAAATATGTAGTTATGTTACAGGCCACGCAAAAGCTCTAATATCAGTGCAGTAAAGTGAATCAGAACATGGCTGCTTTAAAATCAGGATTTTGGAGAGTGGAGGAGGGTGGGAAACGCAACTCTTCCTACCCACAAGAAGACTTTTCCTTAATTTTAGCTTCCCCCAACTTAGTAAGATTTATAAATATTTTGTGCCGAACTCTCAAATCTGTTACTAAATGTATGATGATCAATGATACAATGAATTGTCGAATTTATTTTTTTGGATTTGTACAGTAGCAGAAAAAGCACCTGAACATTCTTCTGGGCATATGCATACTGAAATACTGGAATGCATTCTAACGTGTATCTCATCTTAACAAAAGGCTCGAAAGGGTTTTATCGTACACAAAAGCATTCATTTGTAATATATAGTCATATAAATAAGAGACTCAAACTTTACCTTTCTTTAATCAAGCTGTCAAAATATAGTCAGTAAAATATTTATTTCATCCCTAAAAGTATATACCGTCAATACTCATTTTTTTAAAAGATGTTTTTATTGTAGTTATTAGCTGTTTATTTAGATTAGTGGCAGACCTAATTTTAAAGATAGAACTGTTAAGTCAAAACTCTCAGAATACATATCACAGAATCCTTCTGACTTGGAAATCAATTTTCGATTTCTAGGCTACTGAAGTTTCAGATATATTATCCATCAATAAGAAAAAGTAAATGAATTATGGTAACCCTATGTGATGTACTATTTTAGAGCCATTTCAAATCATATAATGATAATGTAAAAACTTGGGAAAGTCTGCAAAGCATAATATTGGTAAAACAGGAAAATTATGAAATTCTGTAGCTGTTATAATCTAATGTTATATATATACACACATATATAAAATATGTTAATATATGTAAAAATGTATGTCAATATCTATGAGATGTATACCTATTTCATCTCCACATGTGTGAAAAAAGAAACATATTATCAGGTTGATAGCAATGTCTCTAGGAGGTATAAATATGGGCTGCTTTAAATTTATTTTATATTGATGATCTTTGTAAATACTCTACAATCATTATTTATCATTTTATAATACAAAGGAATACCTTAAATAAAATGCTATAATCTTTAAAAATATGAAGAAATCAATTTAATTAAAATATTTTTAAAATTCAGTTTTTTGGTATTAACTTTAGAATTAACACAAATGTGATGATAATATGTACTTCTGCTTTTAAGTGCGTTGTGAAGAGTGTAAAGTAAGAAAATGAGTTAGAAAATAAATCAAAAGAACAGAATTCTTGCCAAAAAAAAGGAATAAAGGAGAGAAATATTACATGTTTCTTAAAGACAGAGTTTTCATTATATTTTGCTGAAGAGATGACTAAATATATATAAATTTTCTTATAAAGGTACAAGTCATAACAAATAAGTTTCACTTTCAACTCTAAAGGTTGTATTTTATTCAAAAGCAAGAACTTTAAAGAATTAGAAAAATCAGACACATACAAACGTTATTTCTATTTTTCTTCAGGTGATCGAAAGAATTCAAATCTTTACACTTCACTGGCAAAAATATTTGCAGCTTTGCTGTCTTTTAAAATTATTTAAAAATATTCCATAGAAAAACACAAACTGTGATTGCAATACTTTACAAAACAGCCCAGTGACATTCCTTTGCGTTACAGAGATAATGAACATCAATGGTCTCATTTAAAGGGCTTCTATTTGCTAACTAACTTTTTGTTTAAGTGTAATTTTTATAGGATTAATGTTTAGGGGTGAAGTCACAGCCTCTATAGGAATATTGCCTTTACTAGTCGCCAATTTTTTTTTTTTTTTAAATTCTTAATGAATCCAAAAAGGGGAGGTGGGCGGAGGGGGCACATATGGTGTCAATGCACTTTAATTAAGTGCAATAATTCCCCCTTTCCTGAGGTAGCTGTGTTAAGACAGATTTCTCTTCAGAGATTTACATTCTGGGGGATCTATTTTTCAACACTGCCATCAAACTCATCTGTGGAATTCCACTGCCCTCTGTTGGAATCCTGTGAAAGTTCAGATGGCTTTTCATCTTCAGAGATCAGAAACTTGGGTTTCAGTTTCTTAATTCTGGGGTTCTCAACTTTTAATATAAATCTGAATATTAAAGACAGCTTTAAAAAGTTCGAAGCTAAGGAAGGCTTGCTTAATTTTATAACAGACAAGCTTCATTCAAAAGCATTTATTACACGTTGAAAATAAGCTTAGACTTTTCTAACCATGCCACTGTATGTAAATAACATCTTTAAAAACTTTGGTCTGCTCAGACAGAATGAAGATTTAAACATATGACTTTGAAGTTTCAATGTCATTTTTTTTCCTCCTGTAAAGAACCAACCAGAAAATATAATTTAGGAAAACCAATTACTCTACTGCAATATTATTATATTTTTATTTTTAGGTAAATATAGTACAGGGTAAATTCTTTTATTATTATTTTAAAGATGTGGGGTACAATTCAGGATTAGGTATATAAGTGGCGAGGGTAAATTCTTTAAAACAATTAAAACATATTAAAATCTGCAATTTATTTAATGCATGGCATTCACTGAATTAGATTTTTCACCATTGACCTTTGTTTCAGTGGGGAACTTTGGAGATGGATGCCTTTGATCTGTGGAGCAGATGGTGAGCTTCATGCTTCTAGCACAAATTCTCCACAAATATACAATATGAAGTGACCTGGAAAAGTCACTTCAGGAGTAGTAAAGAAGTGGCCAGAGGTGGACTCAGAAGTGCCCGTAGCGATCTGACTGGAGGCACTGTTGCTGATTGGATATCAGTTTTTAACTCATTGCATAGTGCTTTTCAGCTAAAATTTTTAAATCTCTCCTCCCTTTTCAACATCTGGTTTAGCAATTCCTCGAGAGACAAAACAGTCCTTTCTCCCTCATCCCATCTATTAAAAAGTACCTAGGTCCTGAGACAGAAATGAATGACCATGTCAGAACTGAATACTTCTATTTCAGTATTCCACTAGAAATAAGTCCTAATGCCCTGAAATCAAAATATTACAGTAGGACAATCTTCGACAGTGCAATTGATGGAAAATTAGCCTGGTTTCCTGTTATATCCCATGTCGTAATTTGTTACATCAAAACGCATGAAATATTATAATCAGTTCAATTTGTTTTTTTATTTAAAGAATAAAATAGTAATTTAAGTTTCTATATCTCTTCTCTTTAGCTACTAAATATTTTAATTTATGATGTCTATTTTAAACAGATTTTCTCTCAAGTGTTTTTAAACAATGCCTATCATACTGAATATGCAAGAAGGCCTGAGCTTGAATTTATTCATAATACTTCAATGTTTTAATGTTTGGGTAGGCATTTGTAGCACTTGTATTTTAACTAAGAAAAGTAGTTAATAACCTGGTCACTGTATGCCTCTTTGATCAGTGCAAACTTTCCTAAAATAAGCAAAGCTCTTTTAATGATGTGAAATCTCAGCTTAAAGAACTCATTTCACATCTATTTCTTTTGCTGCCCTCATTTAACTGAAACATAACAAAGCAGACAAAAAGTGAGAATAACAAAAATATATGTACGTCTGTAAGTCAATAGGCATCTGCCACATGATCAAGGTGTACTCATATCTCTTTCATTTACCAAGGCTAACATACTTGGAGGTGTAATAAGCGTGACTGACATTTCATATGCAGGTATCATCATTGTTATAGAAAAAAGATATCAATGTTTTTAGCTTTAAAAAAGACTAAAATCTGTGTTGTGAATTATAAGGTAGATTACTGTGTGTCTCTACTAGCATATGCCTTGCATATATGGATAATAATGTCAAAAGATGGATTAAGTCATAGCTGATAATCTTATATAAACTGTAAAAATGTATAACCCTATCTATAGTTTGAGATAAAGTATTAATTAATAGAAGGAATCATCCATACTATAAAGGTGATCATATTGGTTTCAATATAAAAGTGTTAAAAGTGATGTGAGATCAGAATTCGTGAATATCCTAAATATCATTTTATACAGATCTCAAAGTTCATCAAAATTTTCTTCATGTAACGTCATACTTACTGCCATCTGTAGGTAAAAGAGTATTATTTAATGACTGTTACAAAATAGAGTAGGAAGAAATACATTAGTAAAAGGTTTTGAGATTTCTTATAGTTATTAAAGAGAGAAGAAAAATAATATATTTCTTTAATTTAGAATGTGTCTTTGGGCAATTCGGTTTCTGCCTATATAATCCAGGGTTCTCTTACCACTGTATTTTCAAGACTTACGGGACTGGAGTGGAGATGCTTACCTTCCTAACATCTCACTGCCTTCTAGGACTATGCTTCATAGAACAATTCATCCACAGGAAATTTCGATCAAGCTTCAACTCAGAGAGCCAGAGCAGAACGTCAGGGTTTCACCTTCTCCCCTAACTCTCTCATTTCCTAATCTAGACATTTCTCTGAACCTCATCTCACCATTGCAAACCCCGTTCTATGCACAGAAGACACTGGCTAATAGCTCAGCCACTAGAGTGCTTATCGATTCCTTCTAGGAGTTATAAGGCTTGGACATATGGAGTGCCACCAATTCCTGCCAAAACTGAAGGTTCTGTTGAAACACTCATAGAGCTGACCTGAGTCGTTTTCTTGCCTTCATTATTTGCCTCAGTCTCGTGAAGACAGGCAGTCCGAGGATCACAGCAACTATGTGAGGTCTGCCTAGGTCCATACTATGACTCATTTACATCTTAAACAAAACAGATAATTTTAAAAATGGTACCGTTGGCCACATTGCCTTGCTAGACTCTAGTGTGGTCGTGTGTTCTTTGAGCTATGGCTGTCTCCGAGCTTCCTGGCTTTGGCCCCCTCCCCGACCTTGGGGAGGCGAATCTTCTCTCTCCCTTCTCTTTCTCTCTCAAATTTACTTTTAAATAAACTATATTTTCAAATAAGCTATATTTCTAAATCTAAAAAGAAAAAGATACCATGAATCCTCTGCCTTAATTTCAGACACGACAGAGGATACATTTTCGAAAGAAACCATGAAACAAAACCTGTTTCGGTCTATTATAGTGCAGACATTAGGCCCACGACAGGCAGTCTCTCGTGTGACTCTTGTCAAGAGTTCTGTAAGTCGCTGTCCTAATTTCCACTTGCAACACGAGGGAACTGACTTTCCAAGAATGAGCCGGCGGTTGAAAGGCAGATGCGATTTTCGAACCTGCGGTTTTTCACTGCAACCCTCTGACCCGATTATCTTCCTCTATTTTTCCCACCCCCAATTTTTCCACCTCCCTCTCAAAACAGCCTCAGTGAGTTATTTTACTAAGCAAGATTTTAGACCTTTAAGAAAACCGGTATATCCTTTAGGAAAGACAAATTCAGTCGGAAAAGGGAGTTCTTGCATGTAGGACGTCCAATGGTTCATTTCTGTGTAGTCAGGTTGAACATGGTCTCGTCCAACTCTACAACCTCACTCGTTGTGATATATTGGCACCAATGTCTCTGAGTTATAAAGAGGCTACCCTGGGTCTCACTGTCTTTCCTGCCCTGTGACAGCAGCACATTTACCTGTGCTGCTCTGGCTTCCTCAGAAGTCTTAACATCACCTTGAGTCACTTCTAGACACTGCGTGTAAATGAATTCTGTTTACTACCCTATGTTTCTAGCACCACACGACAGCTTGCATTACACTTAGCAGACTCATGCCTCTTTTTACTAACTCCTCTTGGAGTCCTGAGTGGTGGGAGGTTGGAGACACAGACGTTGGATGGAAGGCACCATCCTGAACCTGCTGACTTGAAAACAGTTCTCGGGTTTAGTTCCCTGTTTCTAAGACATCGTTTATTGCTCCCTGGTTAATTTTTGTTTCCTGTTTGTGGAATACCGTTTATTTTCAGTTCAATTCAATAACTAAGGTGACTTGAGTTTACCGAATGATGAACTACCTTTATTCCAACCCAAACTACTTCCCTAAATTCTTTGATGACATTCCCTTGAGGCAAGGACAATTGACTAGGCTTCTCCACAGGTCCCTGATTTATGCCCTCATGACGCATGCTATTAAAATACTTAAAACTACACAACATTTGTATGCTGTAATTACCCACAGTAGCAGACTGTTATTTACCAAAATTAATTTTTCTAACTGGTTGGCACTAGAAGAGGCAGGCCCTTTTGTTGATGAGGGCTGATTTCAAGTGACAAATGTATTCAAATTTGCAAGGGGTCAAAATAGTTACTCCTGGTATTTTTACTTCCCTCTTGTTACATATGATCCCTTTATGGAGACACCTTTATCTACTCTTTCTTTTGAACCTAAAAAAGATGGTTTTTTATGATCAAATATATTCTTAATAATGTTGGAAAAGTGCTAATATTAAACAAAACATGCAATTTATAAAACCTTTACTGTAATAAGATTACTTTAATTTATGTTGTTTACAATGCAAGGAACTCACATTTACTTTCTCCGATATGCAACAGCCCTATTTTATAGTTCTACTGCTTAAAATATCAATACATTCTATAAATCCACATCAGGTATGAATAAAATTAAAGTTAAAACACACCATTCGGCCTGATAATTGAAGAGAAAAGAGTTAATTCTAATTTTACTACAGATATTAGTGAAGCACATATATAAGCACATATATATTGCTAACAGACTTTTCCAGTCAACCATATTATAGTTTGCGCCTAGTATTACTGGATCCAGATTCAGGAGTCCATGCGGACAGACTTCATCCTTTGCTCAAAAGATGTTACCCATTGTTTTCATTGGTTAAGTAGGACAAGAAAATGGGCATAGAAAGAACAGAATAGTCTATAAATCTTTACAAATAAGAGAGAAGATTGTGCAGGTTTCACCACTGGTACAATAGCCACAGATTTGTGGGGGAGGTTGGAAAATAGCACGTTAAATAACAAAACATTGAGGTGCATTTGCGAACTCTCAGAGAAATGAGCAACACTCTGCCAGTCAAGGGAGCAGAATGCTTAATAAAAGGTAGTTGACTTGTTTCCTAAGATTGCTAAACATGCTTTCGTATTTACAAGAGAGATTTGCAAACAAGGAGATCTCATTTTCCAAATGATTTCTATGGTTCTATGGTTCTGTTTTGTTTGTTTTGTATTTTCTTGGCAGATGGAGTAAATTATCTGAAGGTAGAGGAAATGAAGATGGTAACAATCCAATAATTCCTCTTCAACGAAGAGCATTTAAAATTCAGTAACCATCTAAGTTTAATTTCTTCCTCATTAGAACCAGGGAAGCAGAGAGATGGGGAGAGGGGGCTGATTTAAGAACATTGCAGCTCATTCTTAAACATCGTGGTATTTTTCTTGAAACAGAAGGTAGTAATCAATGAGAAGTTATTCAATGTGGTTCAGCTCATATAATACTTTCCTGGTGTTAGTCTAACCACTATTGCTTTGCACCTTTTTTTTTTTTTAAACCTTAGTAGACTCTTTAAGGTCACATCTGTTAGGGCACATAATGGTTTTTAATCACACTTTTCTAAATGACTAGAACACAAGTATGTGAGCGCAGCAGCACTTAAACCGAAGCCTGATCCCTGTTGTAGGACATTTGGGTGGTGATTTTCTGGAGGATTGAATGCAAAATGGCAGAGACCTCTGCTGAACCCACGCCAGTTGATATACAGCTGAACAATCAAATGCAGGCAAACCTCCACTCTGAATAAGTCTCCTTTCCCAAAGGAGGATCATGGAGAACACAGTTTCAATTTTAGGGAAGCAATGAAGGCTAGAATAATATATTATCTTTACAGACCCTTGTCTTCAATTCCAAACACCTCTAATGCACCTTAAATCCACATCAGATCGGTTTCAACCAAATTATAATAAGTATTCACAGTACAGCACTTTTCTCCCCGAATCTGAATTAGGTGCTAAAAACAAATTTTTCTCCTTTTTCAACTTATATTTAACCTGAGTCATTGATGATGTGCTACTGACTTTTGCTATAGAGGCTCAAACAAAATCATGCACTGTACTTTCTATCTAAGCGTACGTGTACTTTCAGTAGTACTTATATTCTAGAGACAGAGACAAAATGACAGAGTTGAAATTTATTTAGAAATCCATCTTATTCGATCAATAATACTGTTCAGGGAGTGAGCAAATAGCAGCTACAAACAATAAGGGTTCGGTTCTTATCAAACTTCCATTCCATACACATTCCTATGAACTAGAAAATAAAAACAAACTAGATACTTTCCTATGGTAGAAAATGTGATAAGGCAAGAAAACCAGACTAATTATAAAAGGAAATGACTGAAGGAGGCCACTTATGTTTATCTTCAAGAAAGATGTTTTGAAGCCGTGACATTTGTATCGAGACCTGGATGACGATAAGACGTCAGCTTTGAGGAGATTTGGCAACATAACAACAAACCTTAGAGCACAAACTAGCATGCCTGAGAAGCAACATGAAAAGACCAGTGTGGCTGGGCCATGAAGAATGAGTGGAAGGACATTTCTAGATGAACTCTAACTTGCATATGGCCTTGGAGGACAAGGCCCTCAAATCACGAGTACCATCATCATGGCTAAACAGGGCCCTGCCCTCCAACATACTTAGTTGTAACTGCATTTTTGGTTTTAACCAAAGACAACCCAAGGTCCCCACAGGCAATTCTCTTCTTAGGAGCCAGTATATTTCACACCTAAACAAGGCAGATCACGTTAACTCAAAGAATCATGTGAATGTATTTTTGTATTTACGAAACAGATCATCTAGCTGCAGCAGCAATCTGGAGATTTCATACCACTTTTCGTTAATTCAGTCGCATTTAAGTAATACCAACAATGTGCTAATGCTAGGGGTACAGAAATGAAAGAAATAATTTCTGTCCTTAAATTGTTTATAATTAAGCCGGGCTCAGTGGCTCAGCCTGTAATCCCGCGCCTCTGGGAGGCTGAGGTGAGTGGATTGCCTCAGCCCGCGGGTTCGAGACCTGCCTGGGCAGTGAGACCTCATCTCTACAATAAATCAAAAAATCAGCCGGGCGTGCTGGCGCATGCCTGTAATTCCGGCTACTTGGAAGGCTGAGGTGGAAGGATTGCCGGAGCCCAGCAGGTCAAGGCTGCGGTGGCTGGGAACG
>NW_007217318.1:36809-81708 GCF_000164805.1 Carlito syrichta
GAAGGATTGCCGGAGCCCAGCAGGTCAAGGCTGCGGTGGCTGGGAACGGCCACTGCACTCCAGTCTGGGCGACTGAGTGAGACTCCAACTCAAAAAAAAAAAATGTTTATAATTGACACATTATTTTCAGCATGTAAAGCTGTTGAAATCAACAGAATATAGAACTTGATTTGATCCCTTTTCTCCCCGATTTTTAAGTTTAGTCTTTTGAGTTACTGACTGGACAATTGACTAATTTTTTTTTTTAAGATGTAGCGTACAATTCAGGATTAAGTACATAAGTGGTCATTGTACAGGTGAAGTGTGGGCCTCTCTCCCTTTGGTTCCCACTTCACTTGGTTTGAGATCAGGTACTCTTATTGATGTTGTATGTCCCGTCTCGCTCCTCTGGCAGTTTCCCACTACTGCCAATCCCTTTCTTATAGTATTATGATAAATGTTCAAGGTCCGTTTATGAGTGAGAACATGTGATACTCGGTTCTTTGCTTCTGTGATAGATTGCTGAGTATGATAGACTCTAAATCCATCCAAGATGCTGTGAAGTTCATAATTTTCTTCTTTATGGCTGTGTAATATTCTACTTTGTATATGTTCCACATTTTTAAAAATCCAGTCCACTTTTCACAGGCAGCATGGTTGATTCCATGTTTTTGCTATTGTGAATAACGCTGCAATAAACAAGCATGTGCAGGTATCTTTTTTGCAGAATGATTTGAGTTTCTCCAGGTAAATGCCCAGGGGGGGATTATTGGGTCATATGGAAGGTCGACTTCTAGATCTTTTAGGAATCGCCACACTGTTTTCCACAGAGGTAGTACTAGTTTACACTCCCACCAACAGTGTGGAAATGTTTCCATTTCCCCGCATTCTCTCTAGCATATGTTATTTTTTGTGTTATTAATGATGCCCATCCTGACCGGAGTTAGGTGGTATTTCAGTGTGGTTTGATGATTAGCAAGGTTAGCATTTTTTCACGTATCTGTTGGCTGCTCCTATGTCTCCTTTTCAGAAGTGTCTATTCATATCTTTTGCCCACTTTATTAGGGCTCCTTGTTTTTTTTTCCTTTCAGCAGTTTTGAGTTTCTCGTAGATCCTAGATGCTAGGCCTTTGTCAGATATACACTTGGCAAATGTTTTCCAGTTCTCTGGGCTGTCTCCCCACTCTCTTGATGGTTTCTTTTGCTTTGAGAAGCTATTCCGTTTGATGTTATGAAGCTCTGAAGAGGAAAAACCCTGGTTTTCCATATGTCCATAGCAATTACACCAAAAATATCAGTAAGTTCACCTGAACATGGGATATAATTTGAATATTTGTTCCCACTAAATATTGAGAGTTGGGCCCTTTAAGAGTTGATTGGGTCTTGAGGGCTTTGACCTCATGAATGAATTAATGGTAAGTAGATTAATGGGTTATCATGGGATTGGGACTGGTGGCTTTATAAGAAGAGGAAGAGAGATCCAAGGTAGCACACTCAACCTCCTTACCATGTATTGCCCTGTGTAGCTTCAGGATTCTGCAGAAGAGGGCCCTGACCAGACACAGCCCCTCAACCTCGGACTTCTCAGCCTTCATAACTGTAAGAAGTATATTTGTTTTTCTTTATAAATGATCCAGTATCTGATACCTGTCTTCAGCAATAAAAATAGACTAAGTAAGATAATTGATACCAAGAAGCAGGGTGTTGCTGACAAAGAATACCTAAAAATATGGACATGACTTTGGAATTGGGAAATGAGCAGAGGCTGGAATATCTTGAAGAGCAGGTTACAGAAAGCCTAGATTCTGCCAAAATCTTAGAAAATAACTACAGAAAACTTAGAACTCCTTGGAGATTGGTTAAGTGGTTGTGGCCAGAATGCTGATCGACATATGAATATTTAAGGCCATTCTGACAAGATTTCAGATGAAATTAAGAAAAGATGGTTTGGAACCTGAAGTAGAGTCCATTCTTATTATACATTGGTAAATAACTTGTCTGAACCGTGTTCATGCCTGAGGGCTTTGTGAATAGCCAAGCTTGAGAGTGATAAACGAGGCTACCTGGCAAAAGAAAGTTCTAAGCAAAATATAGAAGAAGCTGCAATGATTACTTTTGGCTATTTATGCTGAGATTTAGGAGCAGAGGAATAATTTAAAGACAGAATTTATAATTGTAAAATAGCAGAATGCAAAGATTTGAAAAACTGTCAGCCTGGCCATGCGAAGAGTGAAAAGCTGTGTTCAGAAGAGGAAACCATGGGTGTAGTCCATGTAGTCCAGCAACCATCTGCTAAAGCCCTTTGGTTTTATGGTGCTCTGAACCACCTTAGGACTCTGCAGGAATTCCCGCCAGCAAGAACTAATGGTAAGTAGATTAATGGGTTATCATTATTATTATCATCAGGCACAGATCCTCAACCTTGGACGTCTTGACCTTCATCATTGCAAGAAATATATTATTTTTCTTTGTAAATTACCCACCTTCAGGTATTCTGTTATTAGCAACAGAAAAAGGACTAAGGAACCATGCCATGAAAGAGCCTATGAATTACTGTAGTTTGATCTATCAGCTCAAAGCCCCAAAGCCTGAGTACGCTAGCTCAGGTTTCTTTTCGTCTTTTTATAAAGCCACCAGTCCTACTACCGTGTTAACCCATTAATCCGTTGATACATAAATCCATGAATCCATGAATGGATCAATCCACTCACGTGGACCGAGCTCTCATGACCACCTCTCAAAACGGCCACATTGGGCATTACATTTCAACATGAATTTTTAAGGGGATAAGTATTCAAACCACAGCATTCTTCCCCTGGTCCCCCCAAGCTCATGTTTTTCTCACATACGAGTACATTCATTTCAACCCCACAGCCCCAAAGGCTTACCTAATTTCAGCACCAACTCATAAGTCCAAAGTCCAGAGTCTCCTCTCTGTGAGCCTGTGAAATCAATATTGGGTATCAGCTGAATACATTGCTAATATATTGATGACCTGTCTCCTGAAAGGCAGGGGCTAACTGTTATGTGTAAAAGCAATTCTAAGAAAAAGGACATTTTTTGTCCTTAAGAATTTACAAGAGGAGAAAGACAAGTTGGCCATTAGAAGTCGGTGATATAATTACTCTTAGTAAGATAAGAACTCTGAGACAATATGAAGCATATGAGACTTATGAAGTTAAAAGATAAAGGAGATCACACTTCCAACAGACTCAGTGGCAGGAGATGGAAAGAAGGTAAGGAAGAGTCTCATTGGAGGGAACTGAATTGAGCCTTAGACAAGAGAATTTGGAGTCACGCGGGAGAATCTGATTCTCCAGATCACAATCTGGGGAGAGACAGGGTGAGAATGAGGTGAACATGGGAAGTGGGAGGAAATTACAGGCAGAAGAAGCAAAGTTATAGAGGTGGGATGGAAGAACATTTAAGGGTATCTATCTACCTACCGACCTACCTACCACCTACCTTTACTGTCATCCATCTATCTAGGTGTAGATATGGATATATGAATGTGAATATAGATATGTGAATACATCTGTTTCCATTTTATTGCTTATTAAAAAACTTGCTTGGACAATTGTTATAGTGTTCTCTTCAGCCCAACACATGTAATTCAGTCAGTCATTCTTCAGGATTATATATTTTTCCACATGGGTAAACTTTTTCTGTATTACTAAGATGTATGATTGCACAAAGATTCTTTTTCTGCCATTTATTTCACTGCTCATTTTCAGTAGACATTAAGCAGGAGAAATAAAGAAGAAGAAGCATAAATAAAGAAGAAGCATAAATAAAGAAGAAGCATAAATACGAATTTTCTTGATTCATAGTTGATAGTTTACAATAGTGGGCATTTTGGTCATTAATTACAATCACTGCATCAAGTTAACATGATGAATATTCCAGTCATCTAGAATAGCAAAGTTTTTAAATAATTCTTTGAAAAAAATAAACATGCAAATTATACAACCTCTGTGGAAAACAGTTTGGCAATTCCTAAAAGATCTAAAAATCAACCTTCCATACGGGCCCCATAATTCCCCTGCTGGGAATTTACCTGGAGGAACTCAAATCACTATGCAAGAGATAACTACACACATGTTTATTGCGGCATTATTCACAAGAACAAAAACATGGAAGCAACCGTGCTGCCCATTGAAAGAGGACTGGATAAAAAGCATACATATACACGATGGAATATTATACAGTCATAAAGAAGGATAAAATCAGGAACTTTGCAGCAACTTGGATGGACTTAGAGTCTGTAATACTGAGTGATCTATCACAGAAACAAATCACTGAATACCCCATATTCTCACTCATAAACTGACCCTTCACAATTATCATAATATTATAAGAAAGGGATTGGCAGTAGTGGGAAACTGCTGGGGGGGGGTGCTCATCAACAAGGGTACTTGCATTGTGAGCATTTGTATACCTAACTCTGAATTTTACCCCACATCTTTAAGATACAAAATTTAAAAAATAATAAAGAAAATACAAACAAAAGTTTAAAGAATCCCAAATCACTAGGGTAGCTTTATCACCAAAAAATAGCGAGTTACCTGTCTAGACAATGCGGCAACTCACATTAATTACAGTCAATTCCTTTTTGAAGACTTAACTCTCTTTAGTAATTTTGTGAAATTAGCAAAGCCTCATTCCCAGTTGTAGCCTCTTTGTCTTAAAGGTAAGTGCTTGCTAGAGTTGGTGTTACAATAATTCAACTGATCTGAAACATGTACAATCATTTGGATTGTTTTCTTTAAACTTACAGTAATATTCCCTGCTTTCGGAGGCATCTCCTGTAGCTAGCAGACAATCTGGCTTTAACTGCTGATCCACCTCTACACTGAAAGCTTTGCAACCTTTTCTTACACTATATGGAATTGAAAACTGCTAACAAAATAAGAAAATGAACCAAAAATGTCAGCCAGTGAGTGACTCTGCTTCTTAAAAGATGAACCTTCTATTAGAGTTGACACTCCACAATTGTTTATCCATATTCTGAATGATCCTGCATTTTCTCTACTGCATGATAATATCTATGAATGTCTAAAAAGGAATACACAGAATGATTTATGTTAAAAAAGCAATTTCTGTTTATAGAAGGCCACTCTAGGTGTATGAAGGAAGCTGAAAAAAAGGGCACAGTGCTTCTGAAACAGGAAATAAAAGGTCGTCAGTTTGAATGAGGCTGCTTAAAGTGGAGACAACCGATACACTCGTTATGTTAGGAGTGGCACTGGTAGCTGGATTTATTTCCAGAATCCTATGGGTACATTTTTCAACTGATATCCTTTAAATAACCTTTAATTTTTTGTGCTAAAATCTTTATTATAACAGGGAAAATTGAGGAAGACACTTATTAAAAAGAGGCAGCAAGCACATGTGGTACTATTTTTACAGCCATTCAGTGTGTTGATACGAAGTAATACATTTGAGTCAAACATCATCTGTGTGAGTAGTTAAAGTGAAAACTGATCTGACTTTGCACTGTGGCCCAACTGGCTGTCCAATTAGCAAAATGATTAGCCCGGCTAATATCAACAGACCCATTCCTGTGTCAATTTGACAGTTATATGACTACACAGATTTCAACCTTTCTCTTGGGACCTAACCATGATCCATATATATATATATATTGTTATGGATATATATGGATCTATCTTTCAGCGAAGCGCCATTTGTTGGATTTCTATTATAGGCACAAGTATGTTTTCCAAACACAAAAATACTTCAACAGTTTTCCAAAATTTTAAAGATTTTTCTTTTAAAAAAATGTCTACAGTTAGTCCAGCCCACCTCCTAATTTTTTCCTAGAAGAGTTGGTTGTAGGACAAATGAATTTGACCTTAAAGTATGTCTTTGCCATGTAGTTATAGTAAATAAGAATACAGTAAGCTCCCTACATATGTACCTTCAAACTGTGAACTTTCAAAGAGGCAACCGCATGTCCAATTGCGTCAGTTAGTTCATGTGTCTGGCATACATTGTCACATGCTGTACTGTAAGATTCAAAATGCTTTATTTATTTTTTGTTTATTTTTTATGTATTATTTGTGCGAAAAGTACTATAACGCTATTACAGTACACTGCCATGTGGCCGATTGTGTTAGTTGGGTACCCAGGCTAACTTTGTTGGACTTAGGAACAAAATGGACTTTGAACATGCTCTCGGAATGGAACTCTTTTGTATGTAAGGGACTTACTGTATAAATACAAACCATTTAATTCTGTTATTTGAATATCATCCTATTTAAAGCCCTTAAATCCTCTAAGTGTGTTTTTAAAATAAGTGCTTGTAAATCATTTTTCTATTGATACAATTGCCAAATGTGAATTTCTTAACAAGAGTATCCTCTTGTAATTCTGTCCATTCTCCAGACAATCTATTTGATAGGCCCAGAGACCACAAAGTTGGTTACAACTTGCTTTTATTTTGCTCTTTTAAGTTTTACCAAAGGGGGTAGAATTCAGAACTTCATGTCAGAGAGAAAAAATGAGATTCCTGTACCTTATTAATATTATGCCAGACATTAAGTGTGTGTGTTTTATTTTATTTTATATATTTTTTTGAGTTTGAGTCTCACTCTGTCACCCAGGCTGGGTGCAGTGGCACACTCATGGCCACCACAGCCTCAATCTGCTGGGCTCAGGCGATCCTTCCACTTCAGCCTTCCAAGTAACTGGGGCTACAGGCATGCGCCACGACGCCTGGCTAATTTTTTGATTTATTGCAGAGATGAGGTCTCACCAAGTTGGCCAGGCTGGTCCAGAACCTCTGGGCTCAGGCAATCCTCTTACCTCGGCCTCCCTAAGGATTATAGGCGTGAGCCACCGCACCTGGCCTGTGTATTTTATTTTATTTTATTTTATTTTATTTTATTTTAGTCAGAGTCTCATTCTGTCACCCCGGTTGGAGTGCAGTGGCATGATCACAGCTCTCCGTAGCCTTTACCTCAAGCAATCCTCCCTTCTCAGCCTCCCATGTAGCTGGGACTACAGGCATGCACCCCATGCTAGGCTACTTTTTGAACTTTTTGTAGAAATGAGGTCTCACTATGTCAACCAGGCTGGTGTTGAACTCCTGGGCTCAAGCAATCCTCCTGCCTCAGCCTCCCCAAAGTGCTGGGATTACAGGCATGAGCTACCATGCTGGGCTTATATGTGTATTTATCTGAGTTGAGTGGTTATTTTATAGTTTTCCTCGAGTTCTCAAAAGGGCATAAGGCTCACAAAAGTGTAATAACCGTACTTTGGAGGCTTATTAGACAGAAGTCAAATCTCAGGATAGACTGCTGGGTATCTTCCTTTTGGTTCTGTGATCTGTCTTGTGTTCCCCACACTACCTCAGAGTCAGGGAAACCAGCCTGCAGAATGACATCAACTGAAGTTCTGTTAGAATTAATGAATGGAGAACAGAGGCAGAAATTTCGAAGGAGAGAGGAGATTCCATCTAGGTATCTATTTTTTTTTTCCTTCCAAATCAGGTTCACACCTGTTGACTGTGAACCTCCTGCAGGGTCAAAGACCCTATCAGGTAGTGCTGTTGTCACAACTCGCTCTCTCCCCTTCTCTTCTTTACGCTTTAGGTCTAAGGATGGTCACACAAACCATAGTCTTACTAGCCCTGGGTTACCACATCCTACACTCTGCCCACACTGTTGTAAGCGTCACAGTGAGTGTGCTGACTCTTTCTTTCCACCAATGCAACTGAGAAGCTGCTTTTTTCATTATAAACTCCCCCCACCACACACACACACCCTTTTTGTGAGGTGGGCGGAGTAAGGAGAACTGATTATTGCTTCAAGTGACACATGAAAGTAGATTGTCACAGGCAGAACTCACTCAAGTTAAAAGAGGGGAAAATTGTAGATCATTTTTTTGTGTGGTACAAAAGAACATATCAATGATATTAATAAAGCAAAGACGATTACTGATTTCAAAGAAATCAAAATGAAGAATTTGTACGTCCTACACAGTGGCATTGGCTTCACGGAGTTTTGCAATAGTGGAGTTGTCATTGAATAATAATTATGAATGGGAAAATGTATGTTACTATAAAGCCATGGGGTGACATACACAAAAGCCTTCTTGTGCTATTGTCCTACATCACTACATAAACTTGCTGCCAAGTATTATATCTTCAGTATGTCTATATGAGAGACTATTTAGAAAATGGAAAATTGAAAGGAGAAAAGAAGTGTCTTCTATAAACCTATTATCCAGATATAAATCCTGTTTTTTTAATCTTTATCTATCTACACACATATATATTTTTACATACATATATAAATATGTGAATACATAATTTAAAAATAAATGTTTTTTAGCACACTGAAAATAATTGCTAGATCTGAATTTTATAAAATTTTGTAAAACTTTTGTGTGTATAGGTGTTGCATTTGCTGTTTGGTGGTGTTCTTATAAAGAGTACAGAACTCATTGGAATATTTCAAAACTGTGTTTTATACTCGATCTTAGCCAAAAGGCTGAGAAGCAACCCATATTTTAATGTGGAACTGGATTTTTTACTTATTTCTTATTATTAAAGAATCCTTTTTATTAGGACCTTTATAAAATTAAGTTGATAAAACTGTTATTCTGGATGTTTAGGTACAGATGAATAGCAAGGTTCTAGTCTATTTGTTTTTTCAGCAGTGTTGCAGTGAGCTTGATAAATTAAATATATATTTAAAATACATATTTGTGATAAATTATTTATAAAATATGCTCTAAGAAGAGTTTAAGTGATGAAGATTTGGATATGTTAAGCTATTACTTTGGAAAATAGGGCTTGTTCAATGAATTTCTGATTATGGCTCATTCAAGCCTCTGATCAGTGTTTGTATGAATATAATAGATTTTCATCTTGCTTTCTAAAACTTCCTCAGAATGGAAATATATTTAACCACTTTAGTATCTACATAACCTCTCTATCAGTTAGCTTTTGGTTCTAGAATTGCTTTTAAATTCTTGTTTTGTACTTATTTATTTTACATAATAGACACCCACATATAGTTACCCTAGATTATTTCTTTGCACTGGAACCACTACTTTTTTTCATGTTGCATTGAGTTTTAACAGCATTTTTTCCTGACTCTAAACTTGAGTTTTTTGTTTGACAAAATTTGTTCCCAAATATATTTAAACTCAAGTTAAATAAATAACATTCACACTTTTTAAGCAGTGGAAATGACAAGAGCTGTCATCTGTTTTAATCAAAACCACTCTGGGACAAATTCCACTTGTATCATCCTGGATAGTAGTTGGTCACGACCTGATTTTCTTTCACTAAGAGGCTATGTGTAAATACATGGGCTAACATCAAGTCAGATATCCTGTCAGATGCATGTGAATTCTTTTTTCTATAATATATTAATCTAAAGTTGTTTTCGTTTGGGCTATGTCAACACAAATGATTCCGTATGCCATAGTTTGCTAAGACAGAAATCAAAATGTACTCTCAGACAATGCATAGACTAGAAATAGCCAGTAATTCATAGTCCGAGTCTATTGAGGAAGCAAAATGATGTATTTCATTGTTAGGTAACAAAAACCTATACTGTTCAAAACGTCTGTAATCTGAGTTCTTCCCCCCCCACCCTCTAAAGTGACATTGACTGAAATCTCTCCATAAGGAGAATTAAGCTATTGCTTCTAGTTTAAATGCATACCTCTTCATTTCCTCTAATTTTATACAATGTAAATAAATACTCTGTAGTGTTCAGAGGCTACTGAAAAACGCTGAATGCCTATCATGTGTTCTAAATAAGGCCCTCTTGAATAAAGAATTACCTTTGAGCTCAGAAAAGTAATAGTTGCTAAGCAGAAAGGTCAACAAAGCGCAAGTGGGCTTTTTCCTGTATTTGTCTGTGAGAATAAACATATGGAGGAAAATGTCCTTCTATAAAAGAATTCAAACAAAGCAAAAGTCTTCAGAAAATAGATTGCCACGGAAAGTTTATTTAAACTTAAGACTCCCGCATGGAATTAGCCATGTTAGACTGCACTGGATTGAATGAATAATTCCACTCCAATATGGTTCACTTTCCTTCAATTTCTGTGACTAATGTTTAGAATATTTGTGCTTAGTAGTGTATGAGACTTTTCAGCATTAACAAATTGAACACAAGAAGGAAGACCTTTTAGAAATGGGTTGTCAACTTCAGAGCTGGTCAGACATATGCAGACTCAGAATAGTGCTGAAATAAAGGGTAATAGCTAAGGTTTTATGTATAGATAAAGATTTTATAGTACACACTAGATTTTGAATGCAGGGCATTCATTAGCATCTTAGGAATTCAATCTTTTATCATTTGTTTTAGTAGAAAGCATTCTATATAATTTTATAATATTTCCCAGGCATATGGAAAACAAAATGGAAGAGCTAGGTTATTAGGTTGTATCTATATGTATAGTTTCAGGGGATTATAACTAAAATCCTTCATGAAAGAGTGAATTTGCTCTTTCTTCTATTGTTCTATTATGAACACTCTGCATTAATTCGTTTCTGACATATGAAACAGTGCTTTGTGAGTTTTGACCAAATATTTTTTATAAGTCATGTAGCTAAATAGGGCTACCAGGTATCAAGCAAACAGGTACTGATTAAAGTTTTCCCAATTTACCCCATTACACATTAATCACAATTTAGAAATGTTGCAAACTTTTAGCTGTACTAAAAATTAAAACTGAAAGCAGTATATTATTAGGATCTGGACTTTTCCGCTTTTATCATTAAAAAGTAGAATTAAAAAAAATGATGATGTACTGACACTCGCGAATAGAAAACAAACAAACAAACAAACAAACATTGAAGGAAGACAGTTCACTTCTTCTTTTTCCCTAATATGCTCCTTGACTTAAAGACCAAGATCAGGTCTAGCTAGAAAACAGGGTCACTAGATTCTGTGGTCACCAGGTCTGGTGGGTGAAGGATTGATAAGAATACATCTAAAAGGTACAATAGCCACAATTAAAAAGAGGATGGGCCTGTTCTACCAGATAGTAAAACATATTGTTAAACTATATTTATTTAAATAGAGTATTATTCAAGCAAGAATATGCAGACTGATCATTCATGTAGAAGAGTTAGCTTAGACATAAGCTGTATGTATTTATCAATTTAATTATTTTTTAAAGATGAAGTAGCAAAATCTGTATGAAAGGAAACGATCAACTGATAACCGTATGGGATTTGAAATATTTTGAAAAACAGATTGTTCGAGCATCACCATGAATCCTTCATCAGAGTAAATTTTACATCGATTCAACAATGAAAAAAGATCCAAAAATAGCTCAAAGAAAATGTAGTTAATTATTTCTTTAATCTTAAATTAAAGCCAGTCTTTCTCTTGATTAAAAAAATAGGAAAAAAATCTCAGGTGAAAAGATTTGCACACTTCATCTCTACAATAAATCAAAAAATCAGCCAGGCATGGTAGCGCATGCCTGTAATTCCAGCTACCTGGAAGGCTGAGGCGGAAGGATCGCCGGATTCCAGCAGGTGAGGCTGCGGTGGCTAGGAGCAGCCACTGCACTCCAGTCTGGGCGACAGCGTGAGACTCCAACTCAAAAAAAAAAAAAAAAATGAAAAGTCAAATTATAAACTCTGGGGAAATATCTGTAGTCCATAGTTTGCTAATAAATAAACAAGGAAAAATTGCTCTTATATGATATAAAGTAGATAAAAGACATAAATAGGTAATTCAGAGATTAAACATTCACATTTGGGGGGGACAAAGTAACTTTAAAAGTGTTTCATGAGAAACTAATGTCATTACACAATGGATTTTTAAACAAGGAGTGCAAGACTGAATGAATAAATCAGGCAAGAGGTTCATGCTCATATAATATTGGGAATGTAAATTTAGAATACTATTCCACAAGTAATTAACTAATATACATCAGTCGGACTTACCGTTGATCTATTAACTCTGTTTCTAGAAAACCATCCTAAGAAAACAAACAGATTGGTTAAATATTTACATACAAGGATGTTAACTACATTCTTATTCATAATAGCAATATAATGGAAATAAAATTTCAAAACAAAATACTGGTTCAATACATGTTTAAAGACACACTGAGTCAAAAGTTATGCAATTACTATAATGAGAAATTCAAAAAATACTTGAATGTAAAGATTTGGCCAAGAGCTACTTTTTTTTTTTTTTGAGTTGGAGTCTCCCTCTGTCGCCCAGACTGGAGTCAGTGGCCGCTCCCGGCCACCGCAGCCTCAACCTGCTGGGCTCCGGCGATCCTTCCACCTCAGCCTTCCAAGTGGCCGGAATTACAGGCATCGCTACCACGCCCGGCTGATTTTTTGATTTATTGTAGAGATGAGGTCTCGCTGCCCAGGCGGGTCTCGAACCCGCGGGCTCAGGCAATCCACTCACTTCAGCCTCCCAAAGGCGCGGGATTACAGGCTGAGCCACCGAGCCGGCTAAGAGCTACTTTTAAAAATAATTTGCATTAAGAATTAGGCATTTAGGCCAGACTCAGTGACTCAGCCTGTAATCCCAGCACTTTGGGAGACCAAGGAGAGTGGATTGCCTGAGCCCACGGTTTCGAGACCAGCCAGAGCAACTAGATGAGACCTGGCCTCTACAATAAATCGGAAAGCAGTCGGATGTGGTAGCGGGCACCTGTAGATCCGGCTACTTGGAAGACTGAGGTGGAAGGAGTGCCGAAGCCCAGCAGGTCGACGCTGGGATGGCTGTGAGCCTGTCACTGTACTCCGTCCTGAGCAATGGAGTGAGAGTACAACTCAAAAAAAAAAAAAAAGAGAGAGAGAGAGAGAAAGAATTAGACATTTTGAACATTTTTTTTCAAGCCATGTACATTCCACATTCTCCATCCTCTCCTCATTTGTATTAGAATAATCTGTTTATTACAGCAGATAGAAAATCAGATTCACAAGGCCAACGTCTTGTCTTGCTTATATTTCTGTTTTTTGGGTTGTTATTGTTTTTTGTTTGTTCCCTCCCCAGCTTCACTATACACACATACACACAAAAGCATGAAAACAAAGAAGAAATAAAAACCACATATGATGTTTTCACTTCAGCATCAAGGTTGTGGTAGGCACTTCATTTCTGTTGAAAGAATGAATAGGTGTATTACATAATAAAGGCAACACGTTGAGCTATTGTGGTAACATCCTTGATTTTAGTTTGCAAAAGTTCACGAGTTTGAGTGTTTGCATTTGACAACTAAAAAAGAAAAATCTCTTTCTAGAAAAATACTTTTTAAACCAACCCATGCTGTGGTTTTGTATGTGTCTTTGTGTTTGTTTATAGAATTGTGATTATGTAATCGAATATGTTTTTGATTATTTTTCTATAAATAAAATATTATTATTTAGTGTCAAAGATGGGAACACACTAAAAGATGTTATTCCTACTTTGTTTCTGCCCTCAGTGCTCAATTTTTTAAAAAATAAAAGGCTGCAATATTTTTTTTTCTGTGTTCTGTTTAATTCTAAAATATTTAAAATAATGAAGTAGCCATCTTATCATAGATGATCAATCTGTGTGCAAATTCTGGCACAGGATAATTAAGTATTCTTAACAGAATATTTTTCAGCCATGAGAATGATATTTGACTTTAAACAAGCAAAATGAACAAAAAGGTCACTTGTATATATAGTTACACACACTAATCTGCCAAGAGTGCCTAATTTAGGTGTTCATTTTGGTCCAAAAACTATGGATGAGAATTCTGGAAGCTATTTTAGAGAAAGCCAAAATAAAATAAAATACTACTCTTTCCACCTAAGATTTTCAATGACAATAGCAGAAGTAAAGACTGGGTATGTACTAAAATAATTAAAGGATCGAGAGGGAAATGCTTGCAATAATAAGAGTGCAGTGGAGGTGTATAGGTAGTCCAGAGCACAGAGTGGAACAGGGAGGCAACCAACAAAGCCTCATGCGACCATGTTCTTTCAAACTCACGACAGCTGGTTCCCAGACATTAAACGTGGATAGGACATTCCTTCAGAATGGAAGGGTTTACTCAATACAGAAGGAAGATGAAGAGTTGTGAAGACAAGGAAGTATTAAATTAATATAGCGTCTTTAACCAGCCACGAGCAGTTCATTGCCATGGGATTATGATATGGAAGCAGTACAGGGAGGGTAAATGGTAGATGATTAAAGTGGAAATCACTGAAGTCATTGTCTATAAGGCAAAAAGCTTAGACTGGATTTTTAAATATTTTAAATCATAGGCAATGGGGATTTACGGAAGAGTTTTAAGCTGAGGACTCATATCTGGGTTGTTTTAAGATAACAGTGGTAGAAATGTTTTCAGGGTACTACCCGAATCAGGGTGTGTCCACCAGGAGGTAATCGTCCTTGGGAGCAATGATGACAATCTGAACTAAGAAAGTAAGTGAAATGAAGGAGACGTCACCAGAAGTCAGCAGGAGATGCTCCCATGTAATGTACTGGTTCTTTATTTATGGAGGATATCCATCATATATTCTTGTATATCCATCATACATTCTAGGACTTAATTTATCCCTCAAATGTGATTTTTATACCTTAAAGCATCCAAGAATTTAACCACATCCTTATATACATTAAAAATTGACTCAGAGCTCCTCCGGTTGAAGGAAAAAGTCAATAACATTTGATCACATGTTTTCTAAAAATGAAAAAATGACATCAACATTGGGTAGAGCATCTTAGTTTCTAGCTAGTGTAATACTTTGATGGGAAGGGAATTAAGAGCAGTGTTTGCTATGAGGGTGCATCTTTTGAAGCATCTTTAGGTTTAGGTTTTCAGTTTTAAAGTGAAATCTTTTAACTCTCATTTATCATGACTGTGTCCTTGAGGAGATTTTTGTCCTCATTGTTAAGGTATATACAAATCTCCACTGTGGATTGTTTCCTGTTCCCATCTTATGTGGTTTGGCTATCCATTTAAAACCACGCTCAGTGTCAGTTCTGTATATCCTCTCATTTTTTTCATTGGCTTGGACACCAGAGAGATTTCCATTAGCCTGAGATACTTAAGGTTTAATAATTTTTCAGATTAAAAACTCAAGCTTTCAATAACTTTATCATTTACCAATTTGAGTATTAGGTCACCGCACTAATCACTTGAGAGAGAGAATGAAATTTGAAATAGTTTTGGTAACATAGATATGGCCCAAGATTATTTGCCATACATACATATATACAGGATCCATATGTAGCTGGTATGGGTTACAGTAGTCAGTCTTTTCTGTCCTAGAATGTGGACCAGGTAGATCTCTATAAAGATTGAAATAGAAAAGAGGTTTAAGGTAAGCCAATCGCTTTTAATGATGAGAAAAGGGTTTGGGGTGCTCCAGAACAATGCACACACTTTCATTTTCAGAGATTTACGTGGCAATTGGACGTGCATGAAAAGGTATTTGCAGTTACTTTCTGTAAAATACACAGTTGTCTGAACTTTTGCCCAGAACCAGAAACCAAATAGGATGTAGGCGTTCATTTGGAGAGCTTATTTATGTGTTTCTGAATTTGAACATTCCCCTGTACGGATGGAACATTAAAAACTTGTGGCTAATTCAGGATGAAAATGTGGAATGGCTACTGTTTGGATAAAATGATTTTCTTATATTTTCACACAGTCACTTAATGAGCTGTATCCATGAGGTCACACTGGAGAGATGCACAAAAGTGAAATCTCAATTACCAGTGAAAACCTGTCTTTTCATTGTGAGCATTGTTTTTCTTAAAGCTCGGTTTGCTCCCTCACTCTCCTGCCAGTCCCTAGCTTGTGAGGGTAGGACATTTGGCTCTACGTATAAAACCAGAAATGGAAAGTTGTTTTGGTTTTCCTTAACAAAATCTTCGCAAATTTGATCTTTAACTCACAAAAGAGTTTTCCACGATGCCTCTCCGCAACCCTTTTTCCATTGAAGGGAGGCGGCAAAGTCGTCTGTACAGATGTCAGTAATGAACAACAAAGATTTTCTGGTTTCCCCACTTGCTCACATATATGTTATACTTCTTGAATATTGCATTTTAAAATTTGTCTTGAATAATTGTACTTGGTATAATATGATACAATTAGGGTTCTTGGCGTAAAGTCGAAGTACGGAGTCAGTTACCCAAAAGTGGAAATGAAGCCGGGCTCGGTGGCTCAGCCTGTCATCCCGCGCCTTTGGGAGGCTGAGGTGAGTGGATGGCCTGAGCCCGCGGGTTCGAGACCCACCTGGGCAGCGAGACCTCCTCTCTACCATAAATCTAAAAATCAGCCGGGCGTGGTGGCGCGTACCTGTAATTCCTGCTACTCGGAAGGCTGAGGCGGAAAGATCGCCAGAACCCAGCAGGTCGGGGCTGCGGTGGCCAGGAGCGGCCACTGCACTCCAGTCTGGGTGACAGAGTGAGACTCCAACTCAAAAAAAAAGGTGGAAATGGCAGGGACTTTATATATGCTGCTAGGCGCCTGCTGTTGTGTACAATTATGTTGGTTTGGGACAAGAAAGTGATATATCATACATTCAGTATTTTTTCTGCTGTTTTGTTTCCCTTCAGTTATATGGGAAAATCAATCATTCTATCTATCTATCTATCTATCTATCTATCTATCTATCTATCTATCATTTATCTGTCATTTATCCATCTGCTTGGAGACAAAGTTTCACCCTGTCACCCGGGCTTGAGTGCAATGGCACAATCTTAGCTCACTGAAGCCTAGAACTCCTGAACGCGAGTGATGCTCTCGCCTCGGCCTCCCAAAGTGCTGGAATCACAGGCATTAGCCACTGCACGTGGCCAAAGTGGGAAGATTTTAATCATGAAACATATCTACGATTTAGAGGAAAGCATTGAGTTTGAATTCAGAAAATACTGGAGGCCACTGTTAGCTGCTGCTCCTGGTTTTCCTAAGATCTAATTATTTTCATACATTATTTAATCATCAACAAATATTCTCTGTGGTACTTTGCATCTCCACTTTACAGGCTAGAAAATTGAGGTTTAGGGAAGTTCCACAGTTTTCCTCAGACCCCAGACACCACAAGCGGGAGACTGGGCCAAGTTATGCATGATTTCAAAGTCTGAGCTCTTTGCAGCCACACGGCAGACATCAGGATGGAAAGTACTTGCTGCTACTCGCCAGCTCTACACACTCGGTTAATTTGTTTAACTGTTCTGGCCCCTTTTAGTTATATGCAAATTGGCAGCAATATTCTTTTTTTCCCCCCCACATGGTGTTATGCATATTAAATAAGATGACGTGAAATTACTTAGTGATACGTTGCAGAACACATGCAGGAAGTCAGTAAATAATCATTTAATGTGAAAAAATACATATCTGTGCCTTGAAAAGATAAAAATTTTGCTGTAGGAAAACAATGATTTTTAAATAAATGCCTAGATAATTAATGGTGTCACCAAAAGTCAAGGTGTATTTAGACCAGAGAATCTGGGATATAAGAAGAATGTGTATTTGCTTTCATTTTGATATAAGAACGTATTGATATAACTGCAAAGACAGAGAAAAAAATGGACAACTGCTTTTCACAATATTAGTAGACTTACTGAATTAGAAGGTGTCTTTCAACATATAAGATGGACAGTGTCGGGCTTGAAAATACATTAGTAGCTCAGGAATTCAACAACCAGACACTATTTCATTCTGAAGAACAAAATTAGAAATTCCCATTAATTTAATCTTGAAGACTGGAGAGTATATAAAGAATACACAGAGTAGAGTTACACCATGAATTTATGGTGTTTTTCTTTGCTGTACATTTTGGCTCTCCCTGAATGCCACAAATATGAATATAGGTTATAATGGAGCTTAGAAGAAGAGGAAGAAGGAGGAGAAGTAGCAGAAGACGAAGAAAAATGATAGCTTTGGAATACTATACAATTGTAAAAGTCGATTATCTTAATGACTGAATGGGGAAAACGGGGTCTAATAATAAACTATTGTACGAAGAAATTTAAACATTTAAAAAATAACTATGTGGATTGCCATTCATATGGAAAGAGCGAATATTTGTTAACAATAATTCTTATATCACTTTACTGGAGAAAAAATAACTGTATATGTGTGTGGGCCTGTGCATGTATGTAACAGGCATATACATGGTTGGCATATTTTATTCCCATTATGTTTTCATTACAGAAAGAAACATCTTTTTCCATAACTTTGTTATTGTTCTAGTCTATTACTCCTTTTTGTTTACTAGACTTATCACTGTAAACATTATAGATGCTTTCAGTGTCGGGGATATCACTAGATCTCTCATATTCCTGGCATGTCTGATTTTAAAATATGTACATCACATTAGTTTCTTAAAGATTTAAAAGAAATATCTTCTTTGTTATTATAAGCAGTTTAGAAGTTAAGAATATTATTTTTAAATATAGGCCATTTCATACCATCCTTTCAGTCTCTCCTAGAATTACCTTTTAGTTCTTATTATTAATGAAGCAAATCTAAACTGATTACAGTTTGTGAAATAATTACTTGGGGGGAAATGAGCCCCCATATGAGACTGGTAACACTAAGCTGCCATGAAAATCATGACAACAGCCTGAAGCTCTTCAGGGAGTGGGGGGTTATCATTGGCCATCCAGCTAAGCACACATGTGGAGAATGATTCTGCACGCGATTCAAGTTGTGAAATGTGCCCCAACGGTGGAGATGCAGAGGAAGAGGCAAGTTCTACTCAGGCAGGGAGAGAGGACCCAGCTTCAGGCTGCCATACTCTGCCCTGTTTCATCCTGCATCCTTGTTGTAAGTGACTTTGTGCCTTTAGATATCAATATTGCCTCATGGGTGCTAAAGGACTCCGAGTAAGTTTTAAATCTCATGATAATAGCATATATCATATCTATGTTAATCATATGTAATAATTATACACTTTACATATAATGATTTAATAATTCTGAATTTTAAGGTACGTTGCAAACATAGGCAGGTTTAGGTTTTATAAGGTCTGAAAGCATATACAATTCTGGGGACTCTCTTTAAGAAAAGCAATTTTAGAAACTAAAATTGCAAAAATGGATGCAAATAGTAATGTACAGTTAGAATGAGAAAGAAGGCACAAACTATGGATGCTAAAAGACTCATTGACAAAAGTGTACTTTTCCGTTGATTTTGGTTGGGTTTCAAATGTCACTGACTCCGTAAAGAAACTTAGCATGTTATTAGCTGAGATGTAAGCAACAGGGCAGAACCACTGTTTCATGAAAATCAAAGTGCAGGGATCCTCTTCTCATGCAGTGTATGATTTTCAAGATATTTATTATGCGACTTGGGAAAATTTATGTAAAACTCCATAATTGGTTCATAGATGTTATTTCCCAAGAATGCTTGTGATCACAAAAGCAACTGAGATATGGATCAAAATTATGCCACTTGCTAGCTTAAATCATAGGGATTAAATTTCGCTTCTCATATATAACTTGAAAAATTTAAACTCTACTCCTTTTTTGACCTGACAATAAGCTACGAGGCAGAAAAACATAATTCCAACACCAATTAGTTTCAGTTGTATCGTATCACAGCTTTTACACAAAAATGAGACCAAATGCAATCAGGTGTTTTAATTTATTTGTGTATAGCCATTGCTACAATTGCTCTGTGATATAGACACTCAATTCTCAGAACTATTGAGATTTTAAGAAACATTTTAAAGTAAACCAAAATTGGTATTTTGGAAACATTTTCTATGTATATTGAGATGGATACGTGCACATTTTAGGAAGTTAAACATGAAGTGGATATGACAAACATCTACTGGATATAATGAGTACATTTATATTCCTTTAGTAGGGGCTTATGAGTTTTTAAAAATAATTATTTATTATTATATTTACTGAAACAAAGCATTATATATTTCCCTACTTTCATTCCATTCAGAGTAATGTTTAAGTTCTCTAGTAGATCTGCTTAACCCAATATTATTTTGTCAAGTGTATTTCATTTCACATTACATGTCAGATGATTTCAAGCAGAAGCATCTTTATATATTTTAATTCCAAAATGCCATTGTACTTCAGAAAGTTCTTCCTAGCCACACATACTTTCACAATAAGTTTTGTGTGGGACTATGGGAAAGTGGGGGACCCTGTACCTTGTGTTGTTTAACCTTGCAAGCGCTTTTTTACCCCCTTAAAAGTAATCAATTTAAGTAGTCCTCTGTTTCCTTCTATTGTTATAATGTGACATTTAAACAAAAACGTACTCCCTATTATATATATAATATTTTTCATGTATCTGAATTCAAAACTATTTTTGATTTTGAAATTGTGATTTAAGTTGCAGCGATTCAATAAGTCTACTGCCATGTCTACTGATCAAGCATGTTTGCAGGTTTGGGAAGTATATAGACTTTATAGAACAGAACAGCAAAAGGAACTCCAGGAGCATAAACACCCTCATAAACATTCATTTGCATTAGGTGATTTTTAAAATGTGTTACTGCTATGGGCAGGTTCAGTATTTTGTTGCTGTTGTTTGTGTCATAGCTTCTTAGATATCAAAAGAGACAAGGGGAGAGAAAATGGCTGTGTATCACTTAGCGATATCGTCTTTCCTTTATGTAAAACTGTTTACAAAGAAAAACATGAATGTTTTTGAATGTCATCATCAAAGCGTTTTCATTAGTGTTATTTGTTTGTTTTTTTAAATCAACTTCTTAATGTTACAGAGAAGTTGCAAAGATGGTACAAGGAGTCCCCAAATACTCTTCATCCAGTTTCACTTTCCCCTAATGTTACTGTTTCTTATTGCCAACTTATATTTGTCATAACTAAGAAACCAACATTGGTACATTATTATTAAGTAAACCCCAGACTTGATTCAAATTTCACCACTGTTTCCATTAATATCCTTTTTCTGTTTCAGGATCCAATTCAGAGTACCACATTGCGTTTAGTTGTCGTATCTCCTTAGTCTCCTTTGGTCTATGACAATTTCTCAGCCTTATTATTATTATTATTTTGTTTATCACGATGTTGGCATTTTTGAGGAGAAGTATTTGTGAATTTTTTAGAATGTCGAAGGATCTGTTTTTAACTCTACTAAACTTTAAATTTAAAGAAAATAGCTGTAGATCTATGCACACATATGTTTGAGATTTTCATGCCAAGTGAGTGCATTGTATCAAGGCTAGATGAAAGTCCTCAGGCCAGTCTAGGGCCCTCTTTAAGAAGAGCTGTGGACAATGTTAAATATCCTATAGGCCAAGTTGATTTTGGAAGATACTTGTAGCCACAACAAGAGTTAGCTTGATGAAGCTAGCATAAGTTTTTACATCAGAATTATCTATTTTGTTTGCTTCTTTAATTTGTAGCTAAGCTAGGATCTCTTGAACATTTTCCAGTGGTCCAGAGCTGTAGATTTTCCATTGTCTTGATGGTGAACGTGCTGAGCACAAACAGAAAAGTATAATGAACACAGTTGAAAATTGAAAGTGTATAATTTGAGGTTGCATTGCTTTCAAAACTTTAGAAGTCTGAGCCTGCCAAGAAAAGAAATTGAAGCATTGCACTTCTATTTCTAAAGAGAAGTGAAGCCAATACGTATAAGACATATGTCTTTATTTACTCAAACATAAATCAAATGGTCCAGGAACTTGTGCAAGTAAATCGGATTTCATTTGTATGTTTTTCCTGACACATAAATCTAGCTGCATGCAGAATGGCATGAATAATGCAGGAACTGAGCTCCCAGAGTGAATAATTTTTCACTGAAAACCCAGACTGAGGGCTTACCTTACAGAAGTGGGCTTGGCACCACAGAGATAAATGCAAGAAAACACATATGCCATCGATGTGTATCTAGGTTTCTCCTATTGGATTTTTATGTTCTGAGGCACAAGAAAGCAGTGGTATGCCAGTACTCAGTTTCCTTATTTAACGCATTAAGTAATACTACTAATGCATTTTAGTCACGGCTATTATTATTACTAATTATTTTATGCTGAATGCACTACTAACAGCAATCCAGTGAGATGGATACTATTTTTATGATCATGTTAAGCTGAAGAAGGTGAGGGACTGGGAGCTTTCATACCTTATCGAAGATCATGCACCTAGTCAAGGGCAGAGCCAAAGCTAGTCTGTCTGACTCCAGAGGCATAAACATTCCTTAAACATCATTTCTATTTTGAACTCAAGATGGTCTTTGATGGTGTATGGTAGTAAGAGAAAATAAGCTGGCCAAGGCAAAAAGAATAAATAAAGAAAAATCAGCACAAAGCCCTGAGTATAAAAAGAGCAAATCACGTGCTCAGGCTACACAGTTAAGTTAAAACACTCCCTGGGATCATTTGCTCAGCAGCATAAAATACAAATCGACATAAACCGATATTCGAATCCCGTTTGTCACCTACTTGTCTGAACAGTTCAGGGGGAAAAAATAAATCTTGACTTGAAACCATGACAGAGGTTATGAAGGCCTTCATTCATTTATTAAAATTCTAGTCACTGATTAGCTCCTAGCCAGACAAATACAGGTTCTCAATAGGCTCTGTTGTAGATTGGCATATATACACACTCAAAAATATTTTGTGACTGTTAAGAACAGGCATTGTGCTCCAGTGACTGGAGATCCAGTGATAAATAAGACACATAGGCTCAAGCTTATGGGGTTTATGTTTTGGGAGAGGAAGATAGACATCAAACAAGTAATTGAATAATTCATGTTTAATTGCAGTTTTAGTAGGTGCCAATAATGGGATGTGTGGGATTTGCAATGTCTAGGAAAGTTTATTTAGTTGCTGGGCATTTATAGATCCTGTGCATAGTCAAATGCTATTAAAATGTTATATAAAATTCATATTATATGGATTTAATGTGTTTTTTTTCATTCTCAAGGGAGTCATACTATAAAAGATAAAATTTTGGTGAATGCATATAACAATTTTGAGCATGAAAAAGATACAATTAAGAGTTTGGGTGATTGAGGGGAGGGTAGCTTGTATTCATTGTTTATTCTGAGTACTTACATTGGGATGAAAAATTAGGTAAGAATTAACAAAAGGGTTCCAAAGGATGGAAGGATTTCAACAAAAGGATTGGTATCTGCCTCTATCTGTGGGCTGGACATTAATTGAAGATACATTTTGTCTTATTCATCTCTGTATTTCCTTTAACTGGCATTGTGCCAAGCACATAGTAGGTGAACTGGACATGTCTGGTGAACTATTTAGTCGGAACACATATGGAAATACAAGTTATGCCATGGATTAAGACCTAAGAGTTAACGAATGGAAACATGTAATGGTGGCATAGTCTTCATGATTTACAAAGTTCCTTTAGAAAGGTCTGGGGAAGTTTATTCCACTGAAGGGTATTTATAGCTTCCATGCATAGTTGAGCATTTTGAACATTTCTTAGAGCCTTCACTATTTGGTAGCCCATCATTACTGCTCTCAGAATACAATCCCCAAGCCACAAACTCAAAGACAGAGAAAAGATATTTAACTCAGTTTCTGAGTTTTAAAGGTATTTGAATACATGGCAGCCCAGATTTGAGGAATCCATCGACCTATGACTCTCGTGTTGTGGGAAAGCCGAAGGGAACTCCTAGACTTGGAAATCTTATTCAGATTATGGCAGAGCCTAGACCACACAATGGAAGACAAGTTTCTGGGCAGATGACAGCACAGAGGAGTGGCAGCATCTGACGGCCAGGTGGAGTTCTGCAATCCATCAGACATGGTCATGAGGATCTCATATCTAACTTCAACATTTTGGTATTACCGAGCCCTCCGAGCCCTTAGAACGTAGTGCAACTCCAGAAAGGAAAACCTACATCACCTGTTTTTACTTACAAGATTAATAGTCTATCAGAAAGCCAAATGAGAATTTGAAATAAAGATTAAAATGAGTCGTGGGTAAACATATACATATTTTTTGAAATTTCAGGTCTGTAAAATTTACACCTGCACATATATTTCACATTTAGAGATATTGTTAGGCACAAGTAATACATGTTTTCTAAATTCAAGGAACCCACTCTGCGTTGAAGGGTCCCATGTTCCTAGATAGAAGATGACTGAGGAAACGTGGGACTTCTCTTCAAAACTATGCAACTAGCTAGGAAGGTGATAAAAAGCAAGCAAGAAATCGTCTTACTTCCTTTAGCCAAAAATAAGAGATGTCTCTAAAAACCTATATCCTTGATAAATACAAACTGTTAATCTGGCACTCTTAAATAACATTTATGAACAAGAAAATGCAACCAAAGCATAGGGAATGACTAGAAGATGAAGCAATTAATCTTTCTATATGGTAATGTGGGTCTGAGACTGGCTGATGTGTAGAGGTGGCAGGAGACAAGATTAGGGAATATATAATACATTTCTGGTTATAAGAGAAAGAAGGGTCATGACAGATGTAAGCCTTTTAGTACAATATTGGCCACTGAAAAAACAAAGCCATGAAAATGGTTTCTTTGGACCCCATTTTATGTATTTTAAATCTAGTCTTGTTACTTTTAATGACAGAATTATATATATATATATTCTTTAATATATATATGTAAATGTATATATATGTAAAATGTGGATTCAAACTTTAATAACACCTCAACAATGTAGAGCCTAGCTCTTAAAAATATTCCTTATGAATATAGAGACAAAAATCTTAAACAAAATACTAGCAAACTGTATAGAGTAAAATATATACATGGGATACTAGGTTATGTACCATAATCAAGTCTGATTTATCTCAGAAGTGCAAGTAGCCTGGTTCAACTTTAAAAAATCAATGTAACAAACCATATTAATAAAATGTAGGACGAAATCCAGATAATAATATAAATATATACAGAAAGAAAGTTTGACAAAATCCAATGCCCTTCTATGAAAATAATAACCAACAAAAGACATCTATGAAAAGCTCATAACTATCATATATAAAGGTAAAATCCTGAAAGCATTCCTCTTAACAAGGCAAGAACATTCACCCTCACCCTTTATCCAGTACGCTTTTGATGGGTAACATAGTTGGTTCCATGTTTTTGAAATTGTGAATAATGCTGCAATAAACATGTGTGTGCAAGTATCTTTATTGTAGAGTGATCTGAGTTCCTCTGGGTATATTCCTAGAAGGAGGATTGCTAGGTCACATGAAAGGTTGATTTTCAGACTTTTTAGAAATCTCTACACTGTTTTCCACAGAGGTTGTACTAGTTTACATGCCCACTAACAAAAGTGTTCCCTTCTCCCCACATACTCTCCAGCTTCTTTGTTTTTTGAGTTATTGATGATGGCCATCCTGACTGGAGTTAAGTGGTATCTCAGTGTGGTTTTAATGTGCATTTCTTTGATGATTAGTGAGGCTGAGCATTTTTTCCTGTATCTGTTGGCTGCTCAATGTCTTCTTCTGAGAAGTATCTATTCATATCTTTTGCCCATTTTTTTTTTTTTATTTTTAAATTTTTTTTGAGTTGGAGTCTCACTCCTTTGCCCATCCTAGAGCACAGTGGCATGTTCACGGCCACCCTAGCGTCGACCTGCTGGGCTCCAGTGATCCTTCCACCTCAGCCTTCCAAGTAGCCAGAACTACAGATATGTGCTACCTCGCCTGGCTATTTTTTATTTTATTGTAAAAATGAGGTCTTGCCAAGTTGCCCGGGCTGGTCTTGAACCCATGGGCTCAGGCAATCCACTTGTCTTGGCCTCCCAAAGTGCTGGGATTACAGACTGAACCACGGATCCCAGCCTTACCCATTTTTAAATAGGGTCGTTTGTTTTTTTCCTTTCGGCATGCTTGAATTCCTTATCGATCCTAGATGTTAAGCCTTTGTTAGATATACAGTTGGCAAATATTTTTTCCCATTCTTTAGGCTCTCTCCCCACTCTCTTGATGGTTTTTGTTTTTTGTTTTTTGGTTTTGTTTTTTCGCTTTGCAGAAGCTTTTCAGTTTGATGAGGTCCCATTTGTCTATCTTATCTTTTATGGCATTCACTTTTGGAGAGTTGATCAGGACTTAGTTGCCTATTCCAATTTCCATAAAGGTTTCCTACATTATCTTCTAGGATTCTTATACTTTGCGGTTTTACATTTAGGTCTTTGGTATATTTAGAGTTGATTTTTGTGTATGGTGATAGGTAGGTATCTTGTTTCAGTCCTCTGCATGTAGTCAGCCAGTTTTCCTAGCACCATTTACTGAATAGGTTATCCTCTTCCCATTGGTTGTTGGTGGAGGCTTTATTGAAGATGAGTTGGTTGAGGAATTGAGGTTTTGCTTCTGGAATCTCTACCCTGTTCCATTGGTCTATATCCTTGTTCTGGTACCAATATGAGGCTGTTTTGATTATTGTAGCTTTATAGCAGAGTTTGAAGTCTGGAAGTGTGATACCTCCTCCATTGTTTCTTTTTCTAAGGATTGTTTTGGCTATTTGTGGTCTTTTATGTTTCTATATGAATTTCTGTATTGTCATTTCCAAGTCTAAGAAGAATGATATTGAAATTTAATAGGTATTGCATTAAATTTTAGATTAGATTGCCTTTGGTAGGAAGGACATCTTAACAATGTTAATTCTTCCAATCCGTGAGCATGGAATGTTTTTCCATTTGTTTGTGTCTTCTTGGATTTCTCTGAGCAATGATTTATAGTTTTCATTGTAAAGATCTTTCACTTCTTTGGTTAAGAAGATGCCAAAGTATTTCATTTTTTTGTGGCTATTGTGAATGGGATGGTGTTTTTTTTTTTTTATTAGGGATTCAGTCTGTTTATTGTTGGTGTAGAGGAATGCAACTGTCCTTGCACGTTTATTTTATACCCTGAGACTTTGCCATAGTCCTTTATCACTGCAAGGAGGTTTTTGACAGATTCTCTTGGGTTTTCAAGGTATAGGATCATGTAATCCACAAAGAGGGATAACTTAACTTCCTCTTTTCCTATTTGGATACCCTTGATTTCCTTTTCTTGTCTAATTGTTCTAGCTAAGACTTCCAATACAATGCTGAACAGAAGAGGCGAAAGTGGGCAGCCTTGTCTTGTTCCAGTTTTCAAGGGAAGCCATCCCAATTTCTGTCCATTTAGCAGTATGTCGGCTGTGGGTTTATCATAGATGGCTCTTAGTATTTTGAGGTATGTTCCATCTGTGCCTAGGTATTCAAGAGATTTTATCAAGAAGGGATGTAGGATTTTATCAAAAGATTTTTCTGCCTCTAATGATATAATCATATGATTCTTGTTTTTACATCTGTTGATGTATTTAATTATGTTTATGATCTTGTGGATCCTGAACCAGCCCTGCATCCTGGGGAGGAAGCCTACTTGGTCATGGTGGATAATGTTTAGATGTGTTGTTGGATCTGATTTGCTAGAATCTTGTTGAGAATTTTGCATCTATGTTCATGAAGGATATTGGCCTGTAGTTTTCTTTCTTTGCTGTATCTTTACCTGGTTTGGGTATCAATATGACGTTAGCTTCATAAAATGATTTGGGGAGAGTTCTGTCTTTCTAGATTGCCTGGAATACTTTCAATAGGATTGGTATCAGCTCCTCCTTGTATGTTTTGTAGAATTCTGCTGGAAAACCATCTGATCCAGGGCTTTTTTTTTGTGGGTAGTTTTCTTATGGCAAAGTCAATTTCCTGAATTGTTATTGGTCTGTTCAGCATCTCAATTTCTTCTTGTTTCAATCTTGGGAGGTTGTGTGCTGTCAGAAAGTCTTCCATTTCATTTAGCTTTTCGAGTTTGTTTCCATACAAGTGCACATAGTAATCTCTGATAATCTTTTGTATTTCTTCGGGGTCAGTTGTGACTTGATATTTTACATTTCTGATTGTGTTTATCTGGGCTTTTTCTCTCTTTTTCTTGGTCAGTCTTGCTAAGGGTTCATCATTCTTGTTTAGCCTTTCAAAGAACCAGCTTTTTGTTTTGTTGAGTTTTTCTATGATATTTTGTCTTCTATGCCCCATATTTGGGCTTTTATTTTGGTAAGTCTGGATTCTTCTGCTGAAGTTAGGGTTGTGGTGGTCTTGTTTTTCCAGCTCCCTTAGGTGACTTGTTAGACTGTTAACTTGTGATCTTACCATTTTCTTCATACGTGTTTGTAGAGATATGAATTTCTTTCTTAATACTGATTTCATGGCATCCCAGAGGTTTGGTAAGATATTTCTTCATTTTCATTTTTTTCCAGGAATCTTTCAATTTTTTCTTTGATTTCCGGGTTGGCCCAGGAGTTGTTCAGCATCATACTGTTTAGTGTCCATGTCTTCATGGGTTTGGGGGAAACCTTGTTGGTGTTGATATTTATTTTGATTCCACTGTGGTCTGAGAAGGTGCATGACAGTATTTTGATCTTGTGAAATTTGTTTATACTTTATTTATGACCAAGGATGTGGTCATTCTTGGAGTACATTCCAAGAGGTGATGAGTAGAATGTATAATCTGTGGTTGTTGAGTTGCGTGTTCTGTAGGTATCTATTAGGTTCATTTGGCCAAGGGTCAGGTTGACATTCTGGATCTCCTTGTGGATTTTTTTGCCTCAATAATCTATCTAGGGTAGCTAGTAGGGTATTAAAGTCCCCAGCTATGATAGTGTTAGAGTCAATATATTTTTAAAGTTTACTTTGTAACTACTTTATAAAAGCTGGTGCTCCTGTGTTTGGTGCATTTATCTTTAGGATAGATATTTCTTGTTGATGAACTGAGCCTTTTATTGTTATGTAGTGGCCTTCTGTATCTTTTTAAATTTTTGATATCTTAAAGGTTATTTTGTCTGATATTAAGATTGCAACTCCTGTTTTTTTGTGTGTGTTCGTGTGTGTTTTCAATCTTGCATTTGAGATGCATGCTTTATCAGTTCTTTGTTTTCTTACATTCTCAGAAGGAATGTGGTTGTTCTTTTTTTTCTTTCTTCTGTGCTTAATACCTTCCTAAGCGTCTCTTGTCTGGAAACAGCATACACTCTTAGGAATTGAATGTCTGAGAAGGATTTTAATTCTCCATCACTGATGAAGCTTAGCTTATGAGTAGGAAATTCTTTGTTGGAATTGTTTATCTTTGAAGGTTTTGAAGATTGGAATCCATTCTCTTCTAGCCTGCCGTGTTTCTGTAGATAAGTCTGCTGCTATTCTGATTGGTCTTCCCCAGTAGGCAGTCTGACCTTTCTGTCTTGCCGCCTTCAGGATTTTTTCTTTTATACCTGCTTTGTGTAAGCAAATTACTATGTGGCTAGGAGTTGGTCTTCTTATTTGATGCCTCATAGGAGTTCTCTGTATCTATTGTGTTAGAATTGCTGTGTCTCTGAGGAGATGCAGGAAGTTTTCCTCGATGACCTCTTGGAATGGTTGTTCCAGGATGCTCTCATTCTCCTTATCTGCTTCAGGGATACCTATCAGTCTTAGGTTTGGTCTCTTAAAATAGTCACACATCTCCTGAAGGCTTTGTTTTGTCTTTTTAAGTTTCCTTTCTATGTTTTTAACAGATTGGGTTAGTTTCAGATTTTGGTCTTCAAATTCTGAGATTCTTTCTTCTGCCTGGTTAATTCTGTTTTCCATATTTGTCAGCTTAGTATTTATTTCATTTACTATGTTCTTTACAGTTTGCATCTCAGCCATTAGTTCATTCATGCTATCATCTTGCTTTCCTTGGTTCTTGTTAATCTTTTCCATCCATTCCTTGATCTCTGCATTTGTAGTCTGAGACCAGTCAATCTGGGTGCTCTTTATTGTCTGAGCTCCGAAGTCTGTATACTCATAGACTAACTTCTTTGGACTTTTTGTGATGCCTGTGGTTCTTTGGCTTTTCTTCATTTGTGGTGGGTTTTTCTTTTTTCTTTATGCCCATTACTCAGTGAGAAAGGGAATTGTTTTCACTTCTTTTTGCTCAACCTCTTATTCTCTCTTGAATAAAGCCTCTGGACTAGTTCGATTTTTGGAACCAGGTTGGAGCAGGGGAGCTATGTTACTCTCTTCCAGATTTGAGATTTAGATGAGGTGTGCCAGGGGCTGCTAACATTTAAAAGCTATCTGACAGTCACAATGTTTGCTGATTGGTGTGTGGGTCCCCAGGGTCTATTTCCCACCACCTTACAGTATGTACATACAATGGGAGCACATGTATCTCCCTTGGGTACAAAATAACATGAAGAAAGGGAAAGGAGTTAATAAAAAGACAATGTGGAGGGGATGACAGTGGAGAGAACAAAGGAGAGAAGGAAAAATACGCAAACTGGCAAACAGGGAGGCAAACAAAGAGAGAAAGAAAAAAAAGAAAGAGGGAGAGAAAGCCAAACCAAGACAGTAACAAAAACAAACAAACAAACAAAAATGAAAAAAACAAAAACAAAGACAGAAGAAAAAAGCAAATAGCACATAAACAAACAAAAACCCCAAAGAAACTAAAACTGATAATATGAGGAAATTTTCACACCCTTATATAGTCTTATTGGACAGAAAGAAGAAGGAGAAGGGGTAAAACAGAACGAAATGCCCACTCCCAACAAGCTGTCTAAAAAATAATAATAATAAAACAAAATTTAAAAATAGGTAGAGTCACACAGATACAAAAAAATAAAACAACGACAACAAGCCCTCAAACAACGACAACAACAAAAACTTGTGTAATTATTGAACACCCTCTTTCAGCAGTTTCAAGACTTCTGCTTTCTTGTAGGTGTGGCCCAAGCACTGCTTCTCTTAGCTGGCAGCGGAGAGGAGGGGTTTGGAAGCGAGGACCTTCCTGCTCTTAAATCTGTCCCCCTGTTCACCCCTTGAGGTTGTGGAGCGACTGGAAGGTGTCCCTGGCTGATATGCCTATGTTTAACCCTCTTCATGTGTGCGGATCCTAACACTGCGCTCCTGAGTCACACACCACACAAGTCACTGGGGAAAGGGTGTCGGGTCACTTTAAAACTCACCCCCACTCATCGTCCTCTGTGGGCAGAGACTGGCTTCTTAGGTTAAAGGGCAGACCACAGATGCTTCAAATCGAACCCCGTTTACCCCGTGGAGTTGGGGGAAGTCTGCAAATTGCCTCCAGCGGATCCGCTTATGCTCAGGTCTCTCCGCTTGTGTTTCTCAGAAAGTGACCCACCTGAGTCACACATCTTGTGGATCACTGGGGAAAAGGGCGCTGGGTCATTTTAAAACTCACCGCCCTTTTGCTGTGATGTAGGGCAGGGGATGGGGCACCTTGGTCTCCTAGGCGGGGACTCTGGTGGCTTACTCTGGTGTCTTTTCTCGCAGTTCATGTTGGGACCAAGGCTGCAGCAGCAGGCGGCACCTGTTGCAGGTGATCTTTCACATTTTAATCCTTTTTTTCCTTCCCGCTGGTGCTATAGAGATGGTGTCTGCCTCTGCACCGAAGAGCATGCTGAGGTCTGAGCAGCTGTGCAGGGCAGCTGCCTAAGCAGGAGAGCTCGGTCCTCTCCTTTCCACGTCTCCACTCAATCAGACATCCTCACAACTTTTGCTGACACCCTAGCGTGAATACCGGTCTCTTCATCCATTCATTTATGCAGACACTCATGCACTCCAACCGCCTCCGTCGCCATCCTGGGACACCCCTCCCCTCACCCTGTTTTTAAAACTTCAGTCCAATTTCAAGGGCCCCACAGCTGGTTCCATGTTTTTTCTATTGTGATTGATGCTGCAATAAACACGCCCACACAGAGATATCTTTTTTGTAGAATGAGTTGAGTTCCTCTGGGTATATTCCCAGTAGGGGGATTGCAGGATCTTATGGAAGGTCAATTTTTAGATCTTTTAGAAATCACCATATTGTTTCCCACAGAGGTTGTACTAATTTACACTCCCGCCAACAGTGTAGAAATGTTCCCTTTTCGCTATATCCTCTCCTGCATCTGTTTTTTTCTGAGTTATTGATGATGGCCGTCCTGACAGGAATTAGATGGTATCTCAGTGTGGTTTTGATTTGCATTTCATTTATGATTAGTGAGGTTGAGTATTTTCCTTTTTTTATATCTGTTGGCTGCTCGTAGGTCTTCTTTTGAGAAGTGTCTATTCATACCTTTTGCCCACTTTTTAATAGGGCTATTTTTTTCTTTCCTTACGGCGTTCCTTGAGTTCCTTGTAGATCCTTGAGGTTAAGCCTTTGTCAGATATTTTTTCCCATCCTGTGGGCTGTCTCCCCACTCTCTTGATGGTTTATTTTGCTTTGCAGATGCTTTTCGGTTTGATGAGGTCCCACTTGTCTATCTTATCTCTTATGGCATGGGCTTCAGTCTCATTACTATTCCTAATGTCAGCACAAATGATTTCATAATTGCTGTTGGGAAACCATTTCTCAAGTGGCCGTTTGCTTTCTACAATAGAAAAACATTTATTTCTGCTTCTTTTGATCTTTTACCTATTATCTTTTTCAACATGCATAGTAAAGTTTCTCCAAATCTCATTCTGGGACTCTACCAAAGATGACTGTGTTCAAGTCAATCACATAGTAATGAGACATAAAAATAATTACTAATAAAAATTAATGACAACTTTAATCAGAAGATATTAAATATTTTCTAGATAGAGAAATAGCCCCTGTAGAAAGGGGATAAGACCATAGAGTAACTGACGGAATTTGGGACTGTGGATTCAAGATGCGTTCTGAGATCCAGGAAACTCAAAAGTTTAAGTGTGTCAAGATCATCAAAGTGTACGCTTTAATAAAGATACGAAGAACCTGGACCACAGGAGGGAAATTTGGTCTGATTATACCTGATTGGGGGTTACTAGCACACTGATGGTAATTGAGTCCACTTGATCGGATGGAATTCTAAACATTTAAAAAGTGACATAAGAGAACGCATGTCATAAACTCGAGGAACACCTACATGTAAGGTGTGCAAAAGAAAAAATAAGAAAAAGTCAGAAAATTAGTAGAAAAATATAGATAATATTGCATCATAACACTTAGGAAAATTGTGGTTCAACAAAAGATCCACAGTGTCATATACTGCACTCAATGGTTTTTTGAATTGGTGACAATCGGCAAGTTAAAAGGCCACAGGTTCACCTTTCTTAACAAGATACAATTGATATTTTAAAATAACATTGAGATTGCTGCAGTCTTTTGTTTAATCTCCAGAACTCTAAAAAAGTTTATTCTAACAATGTTTGCCAGTGCTCTTGTTGATTTTATAGAGGTGAATATTTTTGAAGATCCTGACTTTACTTTTTCACTGATGTCTCCTCTATGTACAGTTTTGCCATCTTGACCTGTTTATCCACCATTATACACTCCTGCATGTAATTCCTGCATCTATAAATCTGCAGCCGTGACCTTGGCAACACCTTTGAATCAGTCCCTGTCCCCATCTTATTTACGGCCCTCCTACTTCTTACCTTTATGATTTAGGTAAGTGGTGACCAAAGAAAGGACTGCATACTTCAGGAAATGCTCAAAATAATCTTGGGGAAGCCAAGAAAGACATCCTATGAAAGTTATTCTGTCTTTCTGTTTGTTTCTATGTGTGCTTGATCATATATGTGTGTGTGCATATCATATGTGGATGCGAGAATATGTATCCATATCTGTGGTCCTTTATGTACATATGTGTACCTAAATATACATAAATGTACAAAGATACATATACATATTATCTATTTATAAATGTTATTGCATCCATATATGCAAAAACATCCTTGTTTGGGGGTGTGGCATGTGTTAATTTATTAATATTTTCCTTTTAAGTGATATGAGTATGACAAGCAAAGAAGTATGTTGACAGTGGCTTGGACTGTGGTTACCTCTTAGTGGTCTCAAGCAACCAGTCTCTCCCCTCCAATCTTTTCAATATGAATTATGTTTTAGAAGCACAAATCCATGCTGCCTGATAATATCACACAAAATATACACTCTCCATGCCAGTGCACAGCTCTCCTCCATTATATGACTTTGTTCTTGGTCACATTGACCAATTCACTGTTCACCAAACGTCTTGCCACCTCTCTTAAACTCGCTTCTCATACCTGGATGACTGTATCCTCTGTCTCTGATGATCAACATCTTATGTATGCTCAAAGCACAGCTCAAAGGCTGCTTTCGCTCACAACACATTTAGCCCAGGGAAGTCAGAATAAATGTGTCTGTACCTACTCATCCTATAGTGATTGATGATGTTTTGTAGGAAGTAACCAAAGTTATTTGCTTTATAATTTTGAATCGTTTAAATATGATTCTTTCATATGTATCCTTCATTTCCAACCCATTGATTTAAAAATATTGTTTAAATGTGTTGCTGAAAACTAAAACTAAACTTCATTTTTCTATTCAACATTTTATACTTCAATCCACACATTATATGTAAAAACGACTCTAGATTTTATTTTTCTCAAAACATCTACCTCAACCAGGCTTCTGTCAGAGAAAACAAATGATGAAAATGTAGCTCTTGACCAATTTATGTGCATTAAACGGTTAACTAATAGTGAAGATTTGTGAGAACTTTGCTTTTACTTGTGATAAGGATGTTGGTAAAAAATCAAAATTGAAATTTTTAACTCTGTCACTTTGAAATTGGTTTGCCACAATCTCATTTTTAGGCCATATTAATCTTCAGGGAAAAAATGGAGGACCATTTTCTGAAATATGGTAATGACTTTAGTGTACAGCAGGTCTGATATTCATGGAACCATCTTTATGTGTCGCTGTAAAATTGCTTTGGCATTATTTCAATGACTTCAAAATGATCACTTGTCGTTTTGTATCTAAAGTAACTCCTGCTCCCTCAGAATCTTTGTTATTATGCCAGGCATTATCATGGTTATTTTTATTGTTCTTTGTAAGAACATATTTTTAAAATGCCCAATTAACAAATATAAAATCATTTGGGAAATATGAGGTGTTCTTTGGTTACAAACTCTGTGTATAAGTAGAAATGTACAAAGATAAGCCACTTTACTCTTTCAACATCTGGTTGGTTATTGGCATAGCCAAAGATAAATTGTACAGCAAGGAAATAAAATGAGTGTGCTTGAACCATCATAGAATGAATGATGTCACACTAAAATGTGAGTTCTCTTTATAGGGTTTAAAAGATCATTAAAAGGTTATTTTTCGAGGCTTTAGTAACATTTTATCTAATGTGAAGCCCATGTGCGCCAGGTCACATGCAGGCCAGCCTAGAATGAAGTCACAGAAATGAAAGTGAAGATGGAGTTGAAGATTAATTTAATTAGGATTTCTTAAGATAATATTTAATTTCACGAAGGATTTTAAGGCTGTAAGATTGTTTCCTCACAACACAAGCTACAAGAAATATGCACATTTTTAACTTCTTCCCAGGCACTTGCGGCCAGCAGGATTGTGTGGAATTCACCACCTCCAAAAGGCAGAATTAGTACCAGTTATAATAAGAATCTACCGAATATTAGTGGCATGCAAATGGATTTGATTAATAATGAAATGGAAGGTGGTATTTCTGTAAGTATATAATCCAATGATTTTTGAAAGGTCCTGTCCTTGATCTCATTTCGCCTGGAAATTATGATTTGATGCTGAACTGCATTTGATAAGAAATTAATGTCTAAAGTATACAAGAAGAGAAGTTATGTCTTGGTGTGTGGCATGTGAAAACTTTGAGGAAGAAAAATAAGGATCAGGGAACCAATATCTGAAACAATATAGGTCTCAAATGCACATAAAAGTAGGATTTATTTATAACCTTGAAGTATTGAAAAAGGAAAAGTCCTTGGGGGAGATGGTTTTCGAACTCAGTAGCTTTCTGCTTGGAATTTTGAGATTTCTACTTATATGGTTATACATATTTTGGAAGGCAATGCTACACCTTAAAGGAGACTTGTGAGTGACCATGATATTTCTAGAAAGAAAGAAAAAAAACTAGCATTTAGATGCCAGGCATTCTTATACAACTCTTTTAGAATTTATTATTGTTCCATTTTTGCTGATGGTAAAACTGAGACTCTTAGACTGCCTGTTACACCACTATAAGTGTTAGAAAAAATTCAAATTCCGGTCAATCTACCTCCAAACCCATATATTGGATAAATTCTCTTTAGACTCAAAACTAGGCCAAAATTCTAGATTGTAATAGGTTTGAGTGGCTGCCTTGACTTATTGCTGCTGCATGTAGAGAAAGTTGGGGGAACAGCAGGACATGTTGCCTTTGGGTAGAAGGACTCTGCTACTTTTTTTTCATTTTTTCCCTACAGACCCATCCCCTCTCGTCTGTCATGGCCTGTCCCCTGAGTCCTAGAAATGCATCAACAAACTCCCTTGTCTCCTGGCTTCTGATTTGGTTTGGCCAATAGAGAATAAGAAGAGAATAACCTGAGCACTTCTTCCCCGTCCCATCTCTACTTCAGTGCTTTGATTCTGACTGTGATTGTGTTTCCCTAAACTTTGGATTCTGTTGGAAAGCCTCTCTCCCCTCCCTCTCTTTTACTAGATTCTGCTGAATATTTTCACCTCATGCTCCTTGAGGCCTAGAAGTATACAACATGTCAACGCTGTCAGTCCCTGCAAGTCTCAGCGTCATTATTACCTTATCCCAGCCCACAATTCTGTAAATAGTCCTTCACAAAATTCTCTTCACAATCTTCATTGTGTGCGTCTGTTCTTTCCTTTTGGAATCCCGGATGACATAAGAGCTATGAATATAGGTCCTTCAATGTTTTCTTGTGTTCGTCATTGATTAGGCTGATAGTACAAACAGATTCCAAAGATGTTCAGAACCTTCTTTCTTTCTTTCTGTTATATAATGTAAAAAAAAATGTATATTTATTAGTCAGTTAATTCTTCCAGCTACTTGTCTGCTTCTCTGACAATATATCAATAGGTATCAATTAACTAGTTGTTACATGTAGTTTGAGTATACACAGAGATACCAATGTAAACTAATCAGAAAGAATTTTTAAAAAATATTTGAAAGTTATTTCATCTTTGCCTGATTAGCGGTCCCGTGAGATGGACAGAGTCTCTGAACCTTCTGAGCTGGGCCACTGTGTTGCCAGTACTAGAAGGGCACACCACAGTTGTCATCTTTTTGGAAATTTTAAATGGGTCACCTTGGTAGGCACTCTGTCCTTAAAACATCTTTCCCCTGTTTTGCTGCCCTGTGTTCTCTTGGCTTTCTTACCTCTCTGGCCATCCATTCCTATTTCTTTATGACTCATAGTCATCTTGCCCTGGGTCCTTAAATGCTGCTATATCTTAGGCCCCTGGCTTTTGAGATTCCCAAAAACCGTCCGGGGAGAAGGCAATATCATCATTGTACGTGCATCCTAGTTATTTCAAGTTATTATTCATTTCATTAGTTCTTGAAATAGTTGTCTACTTCAAGTTATTTTGAATATTGAATATCTATAGTTAGACCTATCTCTGGTATCTGTAACTCAATTTATTTAAAATGGAACTTACTCCTACTTTTACCTAAGGAAAAAAGAGACAAAGAGATAAAACAACAATAACAGCAGCGACTCAATGAGATCTTTTGTGATGATGAAAGGGAACTTGGATTTTTTGTTTGCAGGAGATGGTGCACCACTAACAGATCTTATGCGGGAGGAGTGGGGAGTGACTTCGCCATCTCTACATTTTGGAGTGATTACTTTGCTGATTTGTCAGTGGTTTTGAAGATAATATGTGTGTTGGCAGGGAGGTCATCCGAGGTGTTTTAAATATTTGAGGTAAAGGATGATGAACATGTGAAAGAAATAGAGAGAAAGAGAAGTACATGAATTCAAAGAATATATAAAAGATAAATCAGTAGGTCTTGATAAATGATTGGATTTAAGGACTAAAGAAGAAATAAGTTTTCATTACTTAGATAAATGATGTTGCCACCAGCTAAGCTAGAGAATACAAAACAAGACTAAGTGACAAGGAGGAGTATAGAAAGATTTCTCTCTCTCTGTCTCTCTGTCTCTAGCTCTTTCTCTCTTCTCCTCTCTGTGTGTATGTCTCTCTCTCTCTCTCTCTCTCTCTCCTCACCTTCCTTTCTCGCTTTTCATTTCTTATTTATTTCTATCCTTTCTTCTCTTTTTAAAAATGTGTTTTGAATTTGTTTTCTTCTTTTTAAGTTGGAGATGCCTGTAGAAGATGCTAAGCAAATAGCTGAAATTTCCAGTACATTAGTTTGGAAGTCAGGAAAAGGAAGATCTGATCTTAAGAGACAGATGCAGTAGCAATGGGTATATAGCGAATAGCTGAAATTATGCCATATGCGGGCTAATGCCCACAAAGGGAAATCATGCCAAGTGGGCAAAACAGTGGCTGAAGACCAAACTCCAAGGAGCACAGCACTCAGTGCGTGATTTAAGAAGAGAAAGTTTTGAAGAATACTGAGGTGTGGAGACCGTAAGTATCTTTTCCAGGTTGTGTACATAATTATGGGATGAACAGGGGCCAGAAGTTGAATCTACATCCTCACACAAATTCTCTTTCTACTGAACACTAATTTGCCCTAGTCTGTTGAAAGCTAAATTGCAGCATATGGAATTTCAGAAATTTCAGCTACGTCTACACTAATATTTTAACATCGAGTGTCAAAAATCCATAGATAGTTTAATGGTTTTTGTTCTGGAACACAGCAACCTAAGACTCAGCCACCTAGAAACATAATTAGGTATTAATTTTTGCAAATGAATACATTTGTTCCTCAAGTCTGAGCTGCTTTGCCTGGAGCTTGGACGGTCTAGGATAGCCTCACTAGCATTTTGGTGACCGTCTCAAGGCCAGCCAAGGTGATGAGGAGACTAGGTTACACATCTTTTAACCTCCAACAGGTTATTCAAGACTCACATAGTAGTGGTTACACGGTTTCCAAGCCCTGAGGTGCAAACACTTTTCAAGTCTCTGCTTGTTTTAAGTTTGTTATTGTCCCATTGGCTAAATCCAGTCAGTGTTGGAGGTACCGAGCCAATGTGCTGATATGGGGTGACTCATCATTTCAGCCACTTTTGCAAATGATTTGCCACAGGTATACAGATTTACAATCACTAATCACTTTCTGTCTTCAAAACTATGTCATTTAACACTCTCTTCTAGGTCTGACTACAGATTCTGTCTTTGAGTGTGAGGTTGTGAAACTTCCCTAAATATGTACAATGTTCTTCAAAGTTTCAGATGAAGGGTGACTATTTATTATTTTGTTCTTAACTCTAATTAACAGCATACTTTATGACTGCAGAAATATTAGACTTTGGAATCTGAAACCTTTTCATAACAGAAAAAAATACATTCTTTTTCTTTTTGGAGAAGAAATATTCTAAACTATTAAGAAAGTTCTATTTTATGAAAAGAGAAATTCTTGGCATTGTAAATTCATACCAAGTTTAGGAAATTTGCAGTCACTCTCTGTAGTCCTCAAAGAGGGCTGAGCAGAGTTAATATTTAATAAATGTGAAAAGAAATTGTTTTTCCTGAATCATCTAGTTCAGAATGTCTGTACTGGGGACTATAGAGCAAAATGACTCCAGTATGAAAATCCCCTATATTTTATTTTACTTACAAGTGGTGACAAATATCTTGAAACAAATATCTTGCAAATAAATCTGATAGAACAAAAAGTATTTTGTTTCAAATATATAGCATAAATCTTGTAAATTTTAAGTGGCTTCCTGAACAAGAGTATGAAAAATGACAAAGATGTTTTTTTCTGGGCATTTCCTTTGAGAGCAGAATTTCAAAGACTTAAAAGGGTTTTGTTTTTGTTTTGCTTTACTTTTTAAATGACTAGCTCAAATATTATTTATGGAGAGCATTTTTCATTAGCATGGTTTTAAGGTGTATTGAGGATGTATGATGCTGGCATCATTGGCTACTCTTATGGATACACCACAGCCTGAAGGAGATTATTCAATGTACATACACACAGACACAGACACACAACTTGACCTAAAGATAATTAGATTAGTTGGGGAAGTATTTTTTGTCTCCCACAAACATCTTTAGTCTCCAGTCGATCTGATGCTAAATGTTAGCATTACTGGGTGTTCTGACTGAACAATGAAAGCTGCTGTCTGAAAAGACAGAGAATAACTATACAAATTGGTAAGTTGTCATGCATATACAGCAACTATTTCAATAGTCCATCTGTTTTGAGTGGTTGAATGGTTGACCCTTGAGCACTCTTTCTTGGGAATCGCTTATCTGGCAACAAATACCTGGGTTTAAATGCTGCCTCATCCTTTCTGCAGAGTAACTTTAGTCTAGTATGCTGTATGCTTTGAGAGTCTGTCTCTTAATCTACGTAATAAGGATATCTAGTGATAATTATTTCTCATTGTTTTCCAAAAATGTTTATATATGCACATTCATAGGTAATTTCAAATTGCACAGGAAAACATGTGTAAAATGTGGAAATCCCAGTAGGACCATGGTAGACATCAGAAATTGTAGTTGGATAAAAATCCAGGTAAAAGAGATACAGCATCACTTTTTTTTAAGTTACAAACTGTAATTGAAACATCAAATGCTAGATCCATCGTTTGTTTAGGTTTCAGTCTGATGTGATACACCAATTAATTATTCATCAAAGGAGTTTTCATGAACTGGTGTATAAATTAGACACCCTCTGTAGGCATTGGAATAAGGTCAATACTTACTTTATAAATGGATCAGGATATGTACATCCACTTCTCTCCATTGCTACTGCATGGTGCCATTTATTCTTTCCACAAAATTCCCAGCTGCCTCTTAATTAGTTTTTCTGTCTCATTCTTGCCCAGATGAATTCAGCCACCAGTTTTTCACAGTATGGGCAGAATATATTTTTGTTTTTTAAACCTAAATCCTTTCTTGTCAATCTAAAGTTAAAATTCTTCCGTGTGGTTTCATTGCTTTTAGAGGAAAGGAATAAGTTAATAATTTATCACATCCCTGTGTGATCTGACCCATCCTAGACTCTTAATTCCTATGCTGCAGTGAGGCTAAAATCCTCAGCTCTCATGACAGATTCCTTAATTTAGAATGGCAGCTCTGTCAGTGACTTGCTGTGAGTAGATGTACTTTATTAACCTCTCCTCACCTGGGTATCCTTACCTGTAAAACAGAGTCAGCATCTACCTGAGATAAGGACAAAAGGAAGAAAAAAGGAGTCTTGCATTTAAAATGCTTAGACCAAAGGTGTATGCTCTCTGAATATGATGACCTCCCACGACATGCTTCTCACCTTCTGCTCTGTAGCCATACTAGCCTTCGTCCAGCTTCTAAGGAATGGCATGTGCCTCTCCCACCACTCCCAGGTACAGAAACTGTCTGCGAAACTCCCCCCTTGCCATCTGAACTCTTGTTTCATCTGTAGCATCCAGCTCAAGCATTTCTTTCCCACAGAAGATTTTATACCCGACTCCACACCACTGCACTCCATCTCCCTCACCAGAATAGCAGGTTTATAGTTATTTGTGTCGTCTGTTTCGATGTCTGAACAGTGTCTGGTTTTCCTGAGAGACTGTGAGCTCCTGGAGACCAGGGATTGAATATGCTTTTGTATCCTCAATATCCAGCACAGTGCTGAAATAAACTCACTTGTCAAATGAGTAAGTAAATGAATTTATTAAATGAATTAAACACATACAGTAATGCATATGATACAATGGACTTTTAGCTTGCCAAGTTGCACAGAATTCAAGCAGACCAAAAAGAAATGTAAATTCTATTTCATGTCTTCTTCTCTTGTCCATCATATAATCATGTCTGGCCCATGTAAGCACTAAATGTATGTTGCATATATTAAACTCATCATTCCATATTAGAGAAACCTAAGTGGACCGTGCTCACCGATCACGTGGGCACAAGGGTGGAATTGGTTGATCCTGGACACTGCTAGGTGAGGGAGAGAAGGAGAAGGGGGAGGGGCACGTGGCAACACACTGGGTGCCAAGTCCACTCTCACGGCGAATGAGGGCCAGCTAGAAGCCCAAACTTCATCTACGTGCAGCTTACTTAGGTAGTAAACCTTCACCTATACCCCACAACTCTAACATAAAATAAAACATGCATATATTTTTAAAGACTAAAAATACATTATTCTCAACTTTATACCACTATTGATGATCGTTCATTTCCAAATATTAACAAATTGACTTTGTTGTATTTTAAGCATATCAGTTTGTCTAGAAATCTTAGGGGGGGAGTCTAGGGAAAAAAATCATGGTGCTATGGGGAGGACTCACATTTCAAGGGCAGAATATGTATGTATTCAGGACAGGGAATAAAATACACACATCAATTCTGTGGGTATTCTCTGTAAATAAACTGTTAATACATGCCTCATGTCACTGTATCTGTTATCGTTTTCTTGTCCCTTTATAATTGGTATCTTTATTCAAATTCCTTGAATAAAGTGATTTTAAATAGGTGGTCATTGGGGAATTAAATACTAAAATGCTTCACTTTTAACCTTGTTAGTATTTCGGAAGCTTTATAGAAGTCAAACTGCCAAACACAGATTTCCTGACCTCATCAAGTAGACATCTACTCACATGCTATTTTCCTGCCTATTTCCTACTGTAACATTTGACAAATGCTTTCTTTGTCTATGAGGGTTAATACTGAAGAACTGGAATGTGCTTAGCATGATTCAAGGCTTGCTTTCATATGTGGTATCTCATTTAACCCAAAACAAGCACATAAAAATCCTTTGTGTTGCAGTTAGTATCTTCATTTAAAAAATGCAGACAAGGTCAGACAGTCAATTAATAACACAGGTTACCTGCAACTTACTAAAGTCTTCATCATGAAAGTTTAGAGATCTTACCCCCTTGCCAAAAATAAAATGAAATTTAGAGGAATGAAGAAAAGAAGAGAAGAAAATGAAAGAAAGAGAGAGAGAGAGAGACAGAGAGAGAGAGAGAGAGAGAGAGAGAGAGAGAGAGAGAGAGAGAAGAAAATATATTCCTTTGCTGGAATTTCTAATATAGTCTTTTTGACTTGAGTGTCAGGCATCCTAGTTGGAAAATAACCTACAAATATGGTATGTTTGCATTCCAACCAAGGAAATTCAAACAGACTCTCGGTGGTAATAACTTCACAATACCTGCATATATCTAATCATCATGCTGTACACCTTAAATTTATATCATTTTGTTTGTCAATTATGCCTCAGTAAAGCAGGGAGGAAAAGAAGCTCCTTGGAAGAAAGAAGAAAAAAAGATTAAAAAATGAGAACAATAATCCAATTAATATTTTGGCAGTCATCAGTGTCTTGTTATTAAGCAGAAACAGTACATTGAGAGTAGCTCAGTCAGTTGATTGATTGTTTGGGAGAATTAGATACATATAACTTCATCTGTCAATTAAAAATAAATTTTAAAAAAAAGGGGCGGAGCTTAAGATGGTGACCAGACAGGTCGGACTGTGAGAGTTTCCACAAAAGCAAGTGTCCATAAAGACTCTCTGCATGAGTAGGCATGCACTGGTGGGAGAGTGTGGAATTGGCTAAATCAGTTAATAAAACCAAATTACTAGCAAAATAATAGTATTAACCAGCTTACTCCATTTTGTTTAAGACTCTTAACTTGCCTACCTGACCTAAGAATCACTCCTCACTGCCTACCTGTGATTACAGTAATGTTCCCATGACCACAGACCCCCAGATTTGTCGCCTTTGGGTAAGTTGCGCTGACCATTTCCTGTGGACTGTTACAAAACTCCTTAGCCATAAGTTCCATACAATTGTATGTTTTGTTAACTGAAATCAAATGTTATGCTTTGCAAAACCCCATTGTTACATTTTCATATTTTGTTCTTATATTTTGTTAATGACCTAACCAAGGTAACTCCATTGTGTAATGATTCTTCTATCTTGTCTCTATATATCTACCTTAAACTATCTCTTGACGGCAAAACTCCAGGGACTTTCTGGGCACCAGCTATACCTAGGACATGAAATTAATCAAAACTCCCTAACAATCAAAATCTCCCATTTTGGTTGCCAAGTTATTAGTAATAGTTACTATGGTTACTAAGTTGCTATGTAGCCAACACTGTAAATTTTACCTATTAAAAACTTGTCACAAACTGCACTCGTTTGTCAAGAGTTTTTTCTGGCGCTTGCCTGCTCTTAACTTTTATGTTAATGAAAAAAATCATAATTAATTAGACTCAGCTTACTGGCGTGACTTCTTCTCACTTACTCAGTCATAACAAGTGAAAGTCCATCTGAGGGGAGACTTGAATTCAAGCACCCATGAACCCCTCTGAGGGTAACTGCAAGCCTCCACCACCTTGAGATTGGAGCACAGGACACAAGACCGTCTGGTATTGTTCATGCGGGACACTCCTGAGAAGAGCCTGCCAAAGTCAGCTGATTCTCATTGCCTGGTACCTGGGCTACACCATCACCTGTTATAGAGGATTAGCTGGAGCCCTGGATGTGATCAGTGAAGAGAGAGATCAGGGAGAGACAGAGAGAAGCCTCCTGCCCAGTGAGGAGATACTGACTGAAGTCATTTTCTCTGTCCCAGGACAAGCCAGAGACGTGCATTGCCCCACCCAGCTCTGCCCAACTCCGACCAGCCTCCAACTTGGGACCTAAGGTAATGTCATCAAACTGGGAGAGACAGAAGCCCCTCCCCCATGCAGGATCAGACACAGGTCAGATCTGAGTGGCAGACTTGACAAGTTGCAAGCCAAGTGAGCCCAGATCTGATCCACCTTCCTCCCACAGGAGACCTGGGGTGTCTGGCCCAAGCTGTGAGCACATCAGCCTGTGCTGAGAGTAACCCTGTCAGCCTGCGCTAAGAACTAGAGATCAGAACTGAAAGGACGTTGGACTTACAAGAACAACCTCAGAGCAAGTTTGGTTTCTTGTTTTTATTTTTTGTCTGTTTGGCTCACTTTTTTTTGTTGTTGTTCTTTTCGTTTCTTTCCTCTTCCTTTCTGTTTTTGACAACATTTTCATACTTGTTTTGTTTTTGTTATTTTTTATTTTATTTTTTTTATTTTTAATAATTAATCAGTATTTTTATTATAGTTTTGTGGGGTACAGTTAAGGGTTAGGTGTACAATTAC
>NW_007217319.1:0-689 GCF_000164805.1 Carlito syrichta
TTTGATTTATTGTAGAGATGAGGTCTTGCTGCCCAGGTGGGTCTCGAACCTGTGGGCTCCCAAAGGCGTGGGATTACAGGCTGAGCCACCGAGCCCGGCTTCAGGCCTTTTTTTGAGACAGTCTTACTCTGTCTCCCAGACTGTAGTGCAGTGGACCTGCATCCTTGAACTCTTGGGCTCAAATGATCCTCCTGCCTCAGCCTCCCAAGTATCTGGGACTACACGTGTGCACTGCTGTGCCTGCCAATTAAAAAAAAAATTTGTAGAGATGGGATCTCACTATGTTTTCCAGGCTGATCTGGAACTCCTGGCCTCAAGTGATCCTCCCACCTTGGGATTACAGGCATAAACCATGTACCCAGCTGGCGTGGGCATCTGTTAAAGTTCCCCAGGTGATTCTTTTTTTTTATTTAATTTTTTTTTGAGTTGGAGTGTCACTCTGTCACTCAGGCTGGAGTGCATTGGCATGCTCACGGCCACCCCAGCGTCAACCTGCTGGGCTCCAGCAATCCTTTCACCTTAGCCTTCCAAGTAGCCAGAACTACAGGTGCGCACTACCACACATGGCTCGTTTTTTATTTATTGTAGAGACAAGATCTTGCCCGGTTGCCTGGGCTGATCTCAAACCCGCAGGCTCAGACAATCCACTTGCCTTGGCCTCCCAAAGTGCTGGGATTACAGGCTGAGCT
>NW_007217320.1:0-592 GCF_000164805.1 Carlito syrichta
GATTTCAACATGTATTGAGTCTCAGTTAAAATGTGGGGAGTGTCTGCTACCAAAGTTTGAGTAAACTAACCTTACTGAAAATAATGGACCTATCCTAGTTACTGCTCTTGTAGTCTTGGCTATAAAAACTCTTAAGTTACAATAACAATGCATTCCATAAATGCTGACTATGTTGTCAATTACCATAGAATGTTAACGGAGAAACCCATATCATACTAGTCAGTGCCTTTACCTGAATAACATGTGCAATGTTTGGACAGTTGGAGGCAAAATCCTGTAATATTCAGGGCATGGTACTAGTTTGTCACGATAACGTTTATGGGAAAATATGGAGGTAATGCTGAACATTTAGCAATTCATACCCCTGAGTTCTTATACTATGTTAATGGGAACTGAGAGCTCCCTGGCACTGATTCTGGCTGAAACTCCAGCTTTAACTTGTGACTTTGAGTACAATAACTTGCAAAAATACCTATTTCATTTACTGAGCCTATGCTCACTCATAGTCATGTATATTTGGCCTGGCTTTGTATCTTCCAGTACTTCCCAGGGGGGAAACAGTCATAACATTCTCATCGAGTGAGGTTATACA
>NW_007217321.1:0-807 GCF_000164805.1 Carlito syrichta
AATTCAATTCCTTAATAGCAACTTAACAACAATTCTCTGTTTCTTATGTCAGTTTTTGGTAAGATGCTTTTCAAATCAATTTGCTCATTTCTCCAAATATTTAATTTTATTATCTAAATTTTTTATAATATCCAGTTTTTATCTTTTTAATATATGAAAGAAATATTTTATTCTAACACTGGTGATTTATTTTTTTCTCTCTTTTTTGTCTTGATCAGGAGTGCTAGTTTTTAAAAAGTCAATGTTAATAATAAAGAATCGACTTTGGACTTATCATTTTTCTTTTTTTTTCATTAATTTTTATTGTTTTTTCTTTTCTTCTAGTTGCTTTAGATCATATTTGTTCTAACTTGCTTAGATTGAAATTTGGATCAATTTTTTTCATTAAATCAGTCCCCTGGAGGTATAACATAATGCACTATAAAGTACACCAATATTAAGTATACCATTTGCTGCATTTGGACAAATGCATACATCTCCATTGTCACCACCACAATTAACATTTCTATTAACCCTAGGAATCCTCTTGTGACTTTTTTCAGTCAGTGCCTCCTCCATCTCTTAGCCCCTGGCACTGACTTGCTTTCTGTAAGCATGTGTATTTGAAGTATTTCATATTTGAAGCATTTAAAGCATTTTATATAAGTGAAACCACACAGTGTGTCCTTTTATACTGTGCTTCCTATGATCATTACAGTGCTTTGAGAGTCATTTATGTTGCTACATGTATCAGTAGTTTATTCTTTTCTAATGTTGAATATTATTGCATTGTATAGATATATTGAAATTAGGTTTAATCAGTCACCT
>NW_007217322.1:0-752 GCF_000164805.1 Carlito syrichta
CCGCCCGCGAAAGCCCCTGCCAATCCCAAAATACCTCACCTGCCGACCAATGGGTAATCGACAGATCGCTTTAAATTTCTATAAAACCTGCCACACCCCTGCCTCCATGCTGCAATCTGATTCTCAGGTTGTTTAGCCACTGCGCTCACCCCCATTAAATCTCTTGGCCTTAAAGGGTGTTGAGTCTCACTGAGCGCCACCGTCTTTCACCACTGATCATTGATTTAGTAACCTGACTGTCCTCCCGTCTACAGCAATTCAGTTGCTAAGAAGATTGTTTTTGTACTGTCAGGTGGGCCTAAGTGTCTAATTCTCAAGCATTTCCAGACAGGCTCTGTGGCTCAGCCTGTAATCCCGTGCTTTGGGAGGCTGAGGTGAGTGGATTGCCTGAGCCCATGGGTTCGAGACCTGCCTGGGCAACTTGGTGAGACCTCATCTCTACAAGAAATCAAAAAATTAGCTGAGTGTGGTAGCACGCACCTATAGTTCCAGCTACTTGGAAGGCTGTGGCAGAAGGATCGTCGGAGCCCCCGTTCAACTGCACTCCAGTCTGGGCAACAGAGTGAGACTCCAACACCCCCAAAAAAGAAGTTCATTTCCATCAAGACTAGGTGATCAAATTTAGGGCAAGGTAAAGCCTACTCAGCCATAAGTACTGCTCTGAGTTACAGTCCTCCTATACTTGCAATACATTGATTTTCTCAAAATCCATGGCTCACCTCCTTCATTTGTTCTCTAGCCAGCAAATTTTA
>NW_007217323.1:0-1065 GCF_000164805.1 Carlito syrichta
GGTGGTGTGCACCTGTAGTTCCAACTGAGGTGGAAGGATCACCTGAGCCCAGAAGGTCTGACTCAAAAAAAACAAACAAAAAAATCAACTGGTCCATCATGGTCTAATGGCTGAGGAGATCTCTCATAGTTCCTTATTTTTCATAGTTCTTAATGTCTTAGCTATCCCGACTGTTCTAAAGGGTCCTTACTTTCAACACTTTCTGCCTCTAATATGCATATGATGATTTTTGTTTTAGACTATTGTGCTTTTCTGTTTATATACAAATTCTCTAGATTAAGAATTTATGGTCATTGCCACTGCTGTACTAGACTCTGGTGTGGCCACGTGCTTTTTGAGCTATGGCTATCGCCATGCTTCCTGGCATTGGCCTTCTTCTCTACCTTGGGAAGGTGAATCTCTTCTTTCTCTCTTGCTCTCTCTTTTCTAAATAAACTATATTTTCTAATCTAAAAAAAAAAAAGAATTGCAGCTCTATTTTAGAAACATATGTGGTTTCCAGGATTTACAAGAACTAATGACTTCTCTGTTATCTGCAGACAGATGTCTCAGACCTGCATCTCTGACTAGCCTTCTTCTCCTATTCTTCTCACTCTGAAACAATGCCATGTGAGGGGAAAGAGGCAAACGAGAACATGAGCAACGCCTTATTTGGTGGCACAGCTTTGCTTCTACTTCTCCATGTTATCAATTTAAAAACAGGTAAAATCTGTTTTCTCTGAACAATGTCTCATCAATGCTATGTAAACTGTTGAGACCAGGACATTTTACATCATTACACTACTTAACTGTACTTCAATTTTTAAAACCAGATAGCTAGAATCCCAGGGTAGACTTCTGGGGAGGAAGGCAAATGAACCTTCTGAAATCGTACACAGGATCTTGAAAATGTGTCTTTGGAGATACAGAGTCCATAGATTTCATTAATTCTCAAAAGGACTGTGATCTAGAAATTATTAAAAATTGCTGCCGGCCTCGGTGGCTAAGCCTGTAATCCCGCGCCTTTGGGAGGCTGAAGTGAGTGGATTGCCTGAGTCCACGGGTTTGAGACCCGCCTGGGCAACT
>NW_007217324.1:0-1211 GCF_000164805.1 Carlito syrichta
AAACAAGAACAGGATAATGAAAAGGAGTACAGGTTGAGCATCTCAAATCTGAAAATCCAAAATCCAAAATGTTCCAAGATCCAAAACTTTTTGAGTTGCCAACATGATGCTCAGAGCAAATGCTCATTGGAGCATTTCAGATTTCAGACTTTAGATCAGGGATGCTGAACCAATAAGTATGATGCAAATATTCCAAAGTCCAAAAAAATCCAAAACACTTCTGGCCGCAATCATTTTGGATATGGAATACCCAACCTGGATTTAGTGAATAAGAAAGTCCATGAGATTAAAAGTACAACAGAAAAAAAATTAAAAATTTGATAGTAAGGGTTGTAAGGTAAAGATAAATCAGATGACCCTCAGAAAATAGAAATAAAAAAGAGTAAAAATTTTAAAGGAAGAGAATTGCTGAATCTCAAGGTTCCAGAAACAGAAAATAGAAGTGAGAAAATTATCAAATAAATACTACAAGAACATTTCCAAGAAATGAAAGACATGCACTCTAGATCAAAAGGGTCCAGTGAGAGTCCCCCACATTAAAACAGACTGAGGCACAGAATTGTGAAATTTTAAATCACCAGCAACAAAAGAGAGAGAATTCGGATAGCTCCCAGACTTTTTAAGCTGGGCATGGAGGCACACACCTGTAGTCCCAGTTACTCAGGAAGCCTGAGGTTTGAGCCCAGGAGTTCATGTCCAGCCTGGGCAACACAGTGAGATACTACCTCTAAAAAAGAAAAAAAAGCCCTCAGACTGTTTAAAAGGTCTTACTCAAAGAATGTGTGTCAAATGTAGAAAGAAAGCAACAAGCAAGAGGCTCTAATCCTTTCTTACTCGTGTTACAACCCTGTTTTAACCAACCCACTATGCTGAAGATGATGACACAGAGGGAAGGGAAAGATAGGGCCCCCATAGGTCCTTTTTCTTTTCTTTTCTCTTTTTTTTTTTTGTTGGAGACAGGACCTTACTCTGCCACTAGGCTGGAGTGCAGAGGTGTGATCATAGCTCCTCCAACCTTGAACTCCTGGGCTCAAGTCATCCTCCCACCTCAGCCTCCCAAATAGCTGGGACTACAGATGTGCCACTATGCCCAGGTAATTTTTAATTTTAATTTTTAAAGATGGGGTCTTGCTATGTTGCCCAGGCTGGTCTCAAACTCCTGGCCTCAAGAGATCCTCCTACTTCTCCCTCCCAAAGTGCTGGGATGATGC
>NW_007217325.1:0-775 GCF_000164805.1 Carlito syrichta
AAGACATGCACTCTAGATCAAAAGGGTCCAGTGAGAGTCCCCCCACATTAAACAGACTGAGGCACAGAATTGTGAAATTTTAAATCACCAGCAACAAAAGAGAGAGAATTCGGATAGCTCCCAGACTTTTTAAGCTGGGCATGGAGGCACACACCTGTAGTCCCAGTTACTCAGGAAGCCTGAGGTTTGAGCCCAGGAGTTCATGTCCAGCCTGGGCAACACAGTGAGATACTACCTCTAAAAAAGAAAAAAAAGCCCTCAGACTGTTTAAAAGGTCTTACTCAAAGAATGTGTGTCAAATGTAGAAAGAAAGCAACAAGCAAGAGGCTCTAATCCTTTCTTACTCGTGTTACAACCCTGTTTTAACCAACCCACTATGCTGAAGATGATGACACAGAGGGAAGGGAAAGATAGGGCCCCCATAGGTCCTTTTTCTTTTCTTTTCTCTTTTTTTTTTTTGTTGGAGACAGGACCTTACTCTGCCACTAGGCTGGAGTGCAGAGGTGTGATCATAGCTCCTCCAACCTTGAACTCCTGGGCTCAAGTCATCCTCCCACCTCAGCCTCCCAAATAGCTGGGACTACAGATGTGCCACTATGCCCAGGTAATTTTTAATTTTAATTTTTAAAGATGGGGTCTTGCTATGTTGCCCAGGCTGGTCTCAAACTCCTGGCCTCAAGAGATCCTCCTACTTCTCCCTCCCAAAGTGCTGGGATGATGCACGTGAGCCACTGTGCCTGGCACCTTTCTCATCTTCCCTTCCTCATCAGTAAGA
>NW_007217326.1:0-776 GCF_000164805.1 Carlito syrichta
GGGAAGGGAAAGATAGGGCCCCCATAGGTCCTTTTTCTTTTCTTTTCTCTTTTTTTTTTTTGTTGGAGACAGGACCTTACTCTGCCACTAGGCTGGAGTGCAGAGGTGTGATCATAGCTCCTCCAACCTTGAACTCCTGGGCTCAAGTCATCCTCCCACCTCAGCCTCCCAAATAGCTGGGACTACAGATGTGCCACTATGCCCAGGTAATTTTTAATTTTAATTTTTAAAGATGGGGTCTTGCTATGTTGCCCAGGCTGGTCTCAAACTCCTGGCCTCAAGAGATCCTCCTACTTCTCCCTCCCAAAGTGCTGGGATGATGCGCGTGAGCCACTGTGCCTGGCACCTTTCTCATCTTCCCTTCCTCATCAGTAAGTTGAAGGGCGAGCGTTGGTGGAATGTGTATGAATCAAGGAGTGAGATGAGATCCATCGAGTGAGCTCTGGGCGCTATTTCGACTGTCTGGCAAGTACCAGCTAGGAAAGATGAATTGTGTAATGTTGGCAATTCCAGAGATGAGTTAAGTACTCTTATACTTGCATGTAAAACCAGCACTGCACAAAACAAAGATGGACAGTAAGATGTAAGCTAATAATTCTCCTACTTAGAACAACATTAATTAGCAAATAAAAGACACCTTAATGGCTGGGCACGGTGGCCCACGCCTGTAATTCCAGCACTTTGGGAGGCAGACGCGAGAGGACTGTCTGAGTCCAGGAGTTAGAGACCAGCCTGGGGAACTTGGCGAGATCTCGTCTTCGACAATAAATCAAAAA
>NW_007217327.1:0-1140 GCF_000164805.1 Carlito syrichta
AGTTCCCCCACATACGGATTAAAAAATTAAAAAAGGAAAGTTCCTTCACACTGTAAATTCTCAGTTCTACATTCTGTGACTTTTCACTTGTAAGAACTGACATTGTCTCAAACTTCATTGTGAAAGTCAAAGCAATCAATCAGGAGCTCCTTATTTTCCCAACCAATAAATCAATCTCAATACCTAAACTGGCCCACTCATTTCACATTTCCTCCAGTTACAGTTGTCAAAGGCTTCACACCTATGAAAAGACAGTTCTTTCATCAGTATTCTCAATCTCATCCACTTATGTCTTCTTAGGAACTTACTGCTGTAACATTTCTTAATTTATTTTTTTCTCTTTCATCTACTATTTATAACTATGCTTTTGTGTTCACCTGATAAAAACAAACAAGCAGAAAAAATGAATAAACAAAGCAAAACAGGTCTACAACTCAGACACTGCATTTCACTCCAGACATTTATTTCTCTTTAATTATTCAAAGAAAAAATTCTTCCAAGACTTATAACTTATCTATAGTCACTAAATTTATTTATTCAACTTTTCGTTTTCTCATCCCACTCAAAATTATTTTTTTCCAAATGATTCTACTGATAATAATCTTATCAAGATCACCAGTGGTTTCATGTGTGTTTCCCATGATCATTTTGCTGTTTTTATTTTTCTTGCCCGCTAGATGAAAATTTTCACATTTGAATATTTCTTCTCTTTTAACAATCCTGTTTCTCGTTGACCTTGATGATGCTATATACCTGTTTTTTCTTCTACTCATTGGTTGTTCCTTAATTTCCTTGTCTGTTCAAATATACATCTTATAGTTTTCTGGATTAGTCCAAAAACCTTCTCTTTTCTTTTTATTCTATGCCTAGATTATATAAACAGCCTCACCTGATTTAATGTTGTGTTGACTTCCAAATTTATGTCTCCATTATTGACTTTTTAATTAACCTCTATCGCCATTTTTTACATTGGATTATCTATTTGATATTACCATTTGACTATCTGGTCATCATCTCACATCTCATGTGGGCAAAGCAGAATTCTTATTTCCTTTCCTATAAAAGAAGCAAACAAACTAACCATTTGACCCACCTAAGCCATCTCAAAACAAGACTTAACTGATCTTCTTTCAACATTTT
>NW_007217328.1:0-841 GCF_000164805.1 Carlito syrichta
ACAATGCTTTTTTCGTCTTTAAATATAATTGTTTTATAATCAAATATGTAATTTTTTTGTTTTAATATTTATTTTAAAGATGTGGGATACAATTCAGGATTAGGAATGCAATTGGTCATTGTACAGCTAAAGTTTGGGCCTCACTTTGGTCCCCACTTCACCTGGTTTGAGTCCTGGTCCCCTTATTGATGAAGTCCCTCCCCCCACCCTCCCCTGACAGTTTCTCACTATTGCCAATCTTTTTCTTAGAGTATTATGATAATTGTTCAGGGTTCACTTATGAGTGAGAACATGTGGTATTCATTACTTTGTTTCTGTGATAGATCATTGAGTATTGTAGACTCTAAGTCCATCCAAGTTGCTGCGAAGTTCATGATTTTGTGCTTCATTGTGGCTGTGTGAGAGTCCATTGTGTATATGTACCCCATTTTTTTTATGTGGCACACATTTTTTAAAAATTCAGTTCACTTTCAATGGGCAGCACATTTGGTTCCATGTTTCTGCTATTGTGAATAATGCTGCAATATACATGCATATACAGGTATCTTTTTCATAGAGTGATTTGAATTTCTCTGGGTATATTCCAAGAAAGGGGATTTCTGGGTGGTATGAAATGTCAATTTTTAGATCTTTTAGGAATTGCCACACTGTTTTCCACACTAGTTTATACTCCCACCAACAGTGTAGAAGCATTCACTTTACCTTGCCTCCTCTCCAGCATCTGCTGTTTTTTTTGAGCTATTAATAATTGCCATCCTGATTGGAGTTAGCTGGTATCTCAGTGTAGTTTGATTTTCATTTCTTTGATAATTAGTGAGACTGAGGATTTTTCATGTATCTG
>NW_007217329.1:0-707 GCF_000164805.1 Carlito syrichta
ATAATATTTTATGCACTCATTATTTTTTTCTGCTGTTGAATAGAAATGCAATTTTCTTTTTATATTGATATTACATTTAGAAATCTTGCTAAACTCAATTCTGATAATTTATCTGTACATTCTTTTGTTTTTTATTTTAATAATTATGTCATCTGTAGATAATGACTGTTTCCTTTATTCCCTTCCTAATTCTTGTGGTTCTTTTTTTTTTTTTCTTGTTTCATTGTGCTGGCTAAAATTTTTAGCCAGGGCACTATTGAGTAGAAGTGGTAGTTCTTCTATTCTAGGAGCATTCTTGTCTTGGACCTATGTTACTTTCCTCTTTTTGGCATTTGGTACAGAATCAGAGTCCAAAATGGGCATATTTGCTTGGCCAAGCTTAAGTCACAGGTTCTTCTAATTGCCAAAAAATGAAGAGGAAAAACATGCCATACTTTTACTTCCATAGTATGATGTAGGGCACTTTCTCTAACTTTCCTAGGAATATCTTCAAAATCAGAAGGACATTCAGATGCTGACCAACAAAAAAGTAACTTGTAATTTCCTATATATTTGTGTTTATGCACAGTAAGAGACTACCTAATCAACCTAATCACCAAGAATAATAATAAACCTATAGGATAATTTTTTTTTTCATTTCTTTTCTTTTGTTTTTGTTTTTTTTTGAATCAGAGTCTCACTCTGTCACCCAGGCTGGAGTGCAGTAG
>NW_007217330.1:0-1304 GCF_000164805.1 Carlito syrichta
TTTTTTTTTTTTTCTTGTTTCATTGTGCTGGCTAAAATTTTTAGCCAGGGCACTATTGAGTAGAAGTGGTAGTTCTTCTATTCTAGGAGCATTCTTGTCTTGGACCTATGTTACTTTCCTCTTTTTGGCATTTGGTACAGAATCAGAGTCCAAAATGGGCATATTTGCTTGGCCAAGCTTAAGTCACAGGTTCTTCTAATTGCCAAAAAATGAAGAGGAAAAACATGCCATACTTTTACTTCCATAGTATGATGTAGGGCACTTTCTCTAACTTTCCTAGGAATATCTTCAAAATCAGAAGGACATTCAGATGCTGACCAACAAAAAAGTAACTTGTAATTTCCTATATATTTGTGTTTATGCACAGTAAGAGACTACCTAATCAACCTAATCACCAAGAATAATAATAAACCTATAGGATAATTTTTTTTTTCATTTCTTTTCTTTTGTTTTTGTTTTTTTTTGAATCAGAGTCTCACTCTGTCACCCAGGCTGGAGTGCAGTAGCACACTCATGGCCACCGCAGCTTCGAACTGCTGGGCTCCTGCGATCCTTCTGCCTCAGCCTTCCAACCGCAGATGCGCACCACCAGGCCAGGCTAATTTTTGAGCTTTATCATAGAGATGAGGTCTCGCCAAGTAGACCAGGCTGGTCTTGAACCCATGGGCTCAGGCAGTCCTCTCGTCTCTGCCTCCCAATAATTGATACTTCTCTGAGCCCAAAGCGCTGGGATTACAGACGTGAGTCACCACTGCCGGCTTTTTCTTCATTTCAAACTGGAACTCTAAGAACACATTCCCCGCCACTGCACACGTAATAGTAAAAATAGGAATTTCTCTCAGTTCCCAATCCTTGATGGAAGCTCCTATGGCCTGTTGCAAGGCCTTTAAGAAGCTAAAGACATAGACAATGAAATCTGATGAAGGAAGGAATATCCTAAAGAACAGGTACTTCTTGCCAGTTTAAGCCCCGTAGGGGTTATACTCCTTTTCAAAGTCTTATTCTCAAAAATTCCTCCCTCTTCTTCCAAGAATTCATTTACTTCTGTTTCCAATGCTATCATCTACAGCTGTACCCATGTTTTCCTCTGCCTGGGCGACTGCTAAGTAGATCCCAATCTCCCAACTCATTCTTTACTTGTGAAGAAGTTAATGTCCTTGTATGGTTTTGAGAAGATTACTGCTAGTGACATTGAAAAAGCTACTTAATAAAGAGGATTCTGCCACCAAATTAACACATATACACTGCATTTAAAATTTCTATGTAGATGACCATAAAATTGAAAAAAATAAATGAAAACAAAA
>NW_007217331.1:0-571 GCF_000164805.1 Carlito syrichta
TCTCTTCAATAAATATTAAAACTAGCCAGGCACGGTGGCATGCACCTGTAGTTCCAGCTACCTGGAAGGATGAGACAGAAGGATCACCTGAGACCAGCAGGTTAAGTCTGTGGTTGTTGTGATCATGCCAATCACTCCAGCCTTGGCAACAGAGTGAGAATTTGACTGAAAAATTTAGAAGAAAAAATTTAAAAATAAAAAACTAAAGTACAACAACAACAAAAGTGGCTTGGGGCAAGAACCAGTAAAAGAGAGAGTGAGAAGTGGGAGACATGCCATTTTTGGTCAAAGACTGCTGATCACTCAACCTGTTGTAGGCAAATGCATTGTTATGTGGTAGAACTGGTCACTGTGTGCCACAGCTTGGGATGGTTCCTTAGCAAATCATGATACAACTATCTCAAAACTTCCCGATAAAAATTTTGGTGAAGGCTTGATCAGGAAAAAAAAATTTTGAGTGTACTACAAGAGACTCACCTTCCCCCACAAAAAAAATTCAGGTTTTGGGGTCCCCACTTGTACACATAAGACAAGGAGGTCTCAGGTGAATGATGTAGCAGTTGAGAAAGAA
>NW_007217332.1:0-574 GCF_000164805.1 Carlito syrichta
CCGTAAAAAACCATCAGATATTAAATCAGAAGATTTGTGTTCAAGTTCTGATTTCATCACTTACTCATTGGTTTTGTAATTTTTCTGTGTTTGGTAGTTTTCTGTTTCCCACAAAGCAAATATTATATTCAAGAATTCTAAGTCTTCTTAAAACCACTCATATCCATAAAATGTCCCTCATTCTCCTTATTTTAAGTATCACTATACTTACCCCAATTTACTCTTTTAGGATGGTCTCAGTTTGCTGTGGCTGCCATAACAAGGTACACAGATTCAGTGACTTAACAGAAATTTCTTTTCTTACAGTTCTGGAGATTACAAGTACAAGATAAAGGTATCAGCAGGGTTGGCTTCTTCTGAGGCTCTCTCCTTGGTTTACAGATGGCCACTTTCTCCATGTGTCATCATGTGATCTTTTCTCTATACATATGCCTGTGCCCTAATCTCCTCTTCTTATAAGGACACCAGTTAGATTATATTATAATATAATCTACCACCTTAATGATTTTTTTTAAAAGCTTAATTATCTCTTTCCAGACCCTACCTTCTATTATAGCCATGTCTGAGGTACTGG
>NW_007217333.1:0-779 GCF_000164805.1 Carlito syrichta
TTTCATGCCTTATTAAGTCCTGCAAAGTATTTAGCATTTAAAGCTTTACCATTTTTGTAAGAGGTGTGCTAGTCAGGCATAGCCAAAAAACAAACAAACAAACAAAAAACAGTAGTGTTATCTAGCATTACAATACAAAGTAGGGACTCAGCATACATTACAGACTCTAAGAGACTTGCCAACCATTTTTAGGGACAAGCAGTTGATTACGATCTTAGGCAAGGCCTAAACTTTTAGAAACAGAATTGCTTTCAACTAACCTGGCTTTTAGCATTTAAAAACAAAAACAGTCTATTCAGTACCTTAGTTATCAGAGAAAGATTACAAAATTATTTTTTTCAAGACTAGCATTAACTTGCACTGAGTTAGCAAAAGGCTAAGTAGCATATAAGAGACATTTTTATGTTTCTTTACAGGGTGGATTAGAATGAGCTCCTTCAGAATTTATGAAGGAGAACACAGGCTAAGGAAAAGAGGTGGGGTGGTCCCCAGAAAGAATTTAAGATAACTGGTAGCACTTCATATATGCAGCAGGCAATTTTTCCACAACCTTAACAACAAAAGGCAGGAATTTTAACAGTGCCAACGGGTTGGGAGAAACATCACACAAGGGAGGGAAACATAAAATGACATAAAGAAACATTTGCTAATCAAGTTTTTAAAAGACAACATGTCCCATTAAACAAAGCATAATAACTCAACCAGCTTTTTAGCAGATTCAAAATGACAGACACTCACAAATAAGAGAATAAGGGGTATGGGAAACATTAACTTTGTTT
>NW_007217334.1:0-723 GCF_000164805.1 Carlito syrichta
CGCTAAGTAGCATATAAGAGACATTTTTATGTTTCTTTACAGGGTGGATTAGAATGAGCTCCTTCAGAATTTATGAAGGAGAACACAGGCTAAGGAAAAGAGGTGGGGTGGTCCCCAGAAAGAATTTAAGATAACTGGTAGCACTTCATATATGCAGCAGGCAATTTTTCCACAACCTTAACAACAAAAGGCAGGAATTTTAACAGTGCCAACGGGTTGGGAGAAACATCACACAAGGGAGGGAAACATAAAATGACATAAAGAAACATTTGCTAATCAAGTTTTTAAAAGACAACATGTCCCATTAAACAAAGCATAATAACTCAACCAGCTTTTTAGCAGATTCAAAATGACAGACACACACAAATAAGAGAATAAGGGGTATGGGAAACATTAACTTTGTTTTCCTCCAGTCATACTCCTCGCAAAGATATCTCAGACACCTCTTAGCAATTGGCAGGTTGGTTCATTCCCAATGCAGACTAACTTTATGCAGAGCCCTCCCGCTGTCCGTCTCATTCACACATAATCACACAGCACATTCTTCAACTCTCCGTCCTAATCCTAGGAGTCTACTGGTTCATCTTCAGACAGTGTTTCCTTCCACTGCCTTTCAACCCTTTCCTTCAGGCTAGAGATTACTAGTGGGGCTCCAGGAGGTGATCAAGCTCCCCTTCTGCCATTCATTGGCAGGTCTATGCGAAGACCCTTATTCCTACCTTT
>NW_007217335.1:0-2067 GCF_000164805.1 Carlito syrichta
TTTTCTGTTTAGGATGACAAAAAAATCTGAAGATGGACGGTGATGATTGCACAATAATGTAAATGTACTTAATGCCACTGTATCATACCTTTGTCTTTATCTATATACATTATATACATTTAACACTAAATATATTGCAGGAACAACAACTGTGTTTACTCACTACTACTTTTGAGGTTATTTTACTGATCTGTCGGCGTGATTTTTTAAAGAAATTCAATGAAACAAGCAACCATGCGGACTAATTGTTCATCAACTTAAAAACATAACTTTTTGCAGCTTATATCCTCTTGTCTCACTTTTAGCAAATATTTGAAAAATATGGTGATACTTTGTTCTCAAAAAATAAGAAGTATTGGGATATCAATGAAGGTGTTAAACATCAAACTTCTCTGTTATTCCTTGAAGTTTGAAACATCTCATTTTCTGGGTTGAATCAGAGAGTGTCTCAGTCCTTTTCTGACATGAAGTTCTATGGGTAAACAATTTATTGAAATATTTTAAATAATATTTGATATGTAATATTTCACCTATCATGAAGTGTGCAGTCCCTAGCTGGGATGTTTTGGGGAGAGTGTTTCATCGCTGTTATTTGAAGTGACTTGGTGCATTCATTTTGACACGGACAAGGTCAAAAGCATCAAGTGTATGAGTACCTTGTAATTGACTTTCTGTCGAAGACACCAAGTAATTCAATCTATTATGTGCACTTCAGTGTGCTAAACCAGCACTACATAAAGCCATCAGAACATAGAATGGCCTGAAAATCTCATTGCAGTAATTAGTGCAGGTGTATCCTGATCAATTAAAATGGGTATTCATATTAGGATGCATTATTCTGTTGACATATTAGAGCCACTAGAGAGAATTATAAGATAATTTTACTTTGAGTGCTTGATACAAAAACATAAAATACCTGTCAAACACATATATTGTACATATTATGAATACCTAAGGCATTTTCTTGAAACAAAAGTATGCATATGTGGAACAAAACATAAAGATTTGTTGTTACTCAACATCTGTATTTGTATCTTTTACTGAGATCTATAGGAGCTGTGCAGAGTGATGAGATTAGAATCCTTCAGAGCATTAAACAACAAAACTAGGAATTCAAAATGAACATTTTCATGGGAGAGAGGGGAGGGTGGTAATTTTTTAAATTACATTTTTAAAAGGACTGGGTTGATTCCTTATTAACTTGTGATTGTGAGTTTTGCTGGTGTGGCAGAAGACTTGTTTCTATGGTATATCTGAACACTACTTTTGGCATTGTCTTGCTGCAACTGGTTATTTTAAAGAGGTGTCATACATGATTTTGACTATATATTAAGGGTAAAATTGGATTGTTTTGACATATATTCTATTTAAAATTAAATTCTTTATTTAATGCTAAACCCTCTAAAAATGGACATAGTAAGTGAACAAAATAGCACTTATTTGTTGTTTTAATAATAGGAAGTGTTAGCTATTTTCATTCCAGCTGTTAGTTCTTTAGACAGAAATATATTCTTCACTTCTTGCTTTTTTTTTCTCCTTCTCCTCCTTCTTTTTTATTTCCAGCTGCCAAAGCTCTGTCATTGATCTACTTTTAATATTCACATATGGAGTAGATGCCAGTCTTGTTTTATTCAAAAAGTCTTATATTATCACTAATACATATTTTTCCCATTGCATGATGTGAAAAGTCTTGTTATTTTCTGAGAACAAAAACATTGGTCAGGCTTTGACTACCAAAAATACTAAAGGTATGAATATTGATAAGATTCCTAAATTGGCACGGTTTTGCTAAAACATTTACTTTCTGAATTCTAAATTTAGTTTCCAGCTAGAGTCCCCATTAGCCCTTTCTGTAGTATGGCCTCTCAGCGCAAGGATAGGGAAACTATAAATGTCAATTACATTTGCCCTTGGACAGTTATAACTCCACTTCCCAACTGTCTTCATCACACTTTTTAGGTAGGTCGCAGCAAAATTGAGTTATATATGAGATGCTTTTTAGTATAACAAGAGAATGGTTTTCAATCTAAAATAGACATGTACCCATATCCCAATCTTTCTACTACT
>NW_007217336.1:0-723 GCF_000164805.1 Carlito syrichta
TAATAGTGGTAACAATGCCATTTGTCCTCTGCTACTAAGCAGCAGAACATCAAGCAAATGACATATGTCCCCAAAGTTTTCAAGTCATATTCCTGCCTAGAGAAGAGAGAGCTAAGGAATGTTCTATATATTTTAAATTATACATTGCACTTCTGACCCTTAAAGCCAGAAAGAACATCCATGCCTTGTGCCTTCTCTTGCCCATAAAAGAAAAGTCTTAAATTACAGCTGGTGTTAAACCAAATGCTCAGGTGATTCCTGAACTATAACATTCCCTTCCATCCTTTTTAATACTGACCTTATTTGGGTTTCACCCATTTTGCTGAGTTTAGAATTCTTGGCCTTTTATACATAATTTTGATCTTCAGCTTTCCTATACTTTTTCTGTGTTAGCAAACATGGCAGACCCCCCTTCAAGGAAGAACAGGTTGCTCCAGGAGTGAAGTTAGCTAACAGTTCTACCTGTTAACTCTTTCAGACCTGTTTCAGCTTTTGAGCTCACATCTATCTCTTCTTGGACTCTCCCTGGCATAGCCATCCACTAATGCTGGTTCCTCTAATGGGCAGTCTTTGCTCAGAGTTTTCCATTCAGCTCTCAGAGACTTTGTCAGATAGGCATCATGGTTCAACAGCTCCCTACATCCAATCCTAACTTTCTCCTTTTCTTTTCACAAATGTTACTCCCCAGAGTACATTTTTTTGCACTCTTTATCTCAGTGTTTG
>NW_007217337.1:0-799 GCF_000164805.1 Carlito syrichta
CCTTCTCTTGCCCATAAAAGAAAGTCTTAAATTACAGCTGGTGTTAAACCAAATGCTCAGGTGATTCCTGAACTATAACATTCCCTTCCATCCTTTTTAATACTGACCTTATTTGGGTTTCACCCATTTTGCTGAGTTTAGAATTCTTGGCCTTTTATACATAATTTTGATCTTCAGCTTTCCTATACTTTTTCTGTGTTAGCAAACATGGCAGACCCCCCTTCAAGGAAGAACAGGTTGCTCCAGGAGTGAAGTTAGCTAACAGTTCTACCTGTTAACTCTTTCAGACCTGTTTCAGCTTTTGAGCTCACATCTATCTCTTCTTGGACTCTCCCTGGCATAGCCATCCACTAATGCTGGTTCCTCTAATGGGCAGTCTTTGCTCAGAGTTTTCCATTCAGCTCTCAGAGACTTTGTCAGATAGGCATCATGGTTCAACAGCTCCCTACATCCAATCCTAACTTTCTCCTTTTCTTTTCACAAATGTTACTCCCCAGAGTACATTTTTTTGCACTCTTTATCTCAGTGTTTGCTCCCCAAATGCCCCAACCAACACCTCTCACTACCCAAGTGAGAGCCCTACTAAACCTAAATTAGTTAGAGTCAAGTTACTAACTCTAACTAAGGCCTGGCTAGGTCTGGCTAATACTCCCTAGACATCTATGACCAGGAAGGTGCTTAATTATCTATAAGTACTCAATAACAGGTGCATCTTGAGTAGTCATAGTGTTCTCTTATCTTCATAACATAATTATCTCTTTTAAATATCTGAGATAAGAAGAAATGTGACAAATTTTAA
>NW_007217338.1:0-2047 GCF_000164805.1 Carlito syrichta
AATTACAGTGTTTTAACATAGTAAGGAAAAACAAATGTCACCAAAATAAGACAAGAAGTGGCTAGCCATGTCTAGTGAAAAACAATTCAGTGACCATGAATCAGCAATATTGAACTGGAGTTCAAAAAGTAAGTCAAATATTGTTTACAAAAAGATAAACATAGAGTAAAAGATGCTGAGTTTTTTTTTTTTTTCTGGTTTATTAATACTACACAGAATTCTGGATCTTGGTTATAATTTCAAATTGGAAGACAGACAGTGGGCAGTGTCAATATGATTTAATTTGATGGGCTGTCTCTCAGAAATTCGCTTTCTCAATGTCTCATATCCATATATCCCTGTATTGGAGGGTTTGGAGTTTTGAAGGGGGTGTAGGTGAGGAGGAAATGACAATTTTTCTCCCTTCCTTCCTTTTTTTGAAGCAATACCTCTATATCGCTCAGGTAGTGACTTCTCAGGTGCAATCACAGTGAAAGTGCAAACTCTCAGGCTTAAACAATCCTTCTGCCTCAGCATCCCGGGTAGCTGGAACTGCAGGTGCCGGACTGTGGAATAGTAATTTTTAAATACGGATAGTTTCCAGAAGCACAGACCTGAGTGGCTACTGCATGAATATATTTGGCTGCCAGTGGAAAGAAGATGAAAAGAAAAGAAGGTCTGTTCATCCAGAGGGCACAATAAGAATTTTTGTCTTTTTTGGTCAGCTGAGAGATGAGGGACTATGCCAGGGGAATAAGTCCAACTTCTGTTAGAAAAGATTTTGGGCAGCAGAAACTGAGAGTCTTAGAAAATTTGTAGAGAAACTAGAAGCAAATCATAATGTGGAGGGTTGAGCAATATCTGGGGGATGAGCAGAAAGGCTCGAAAAATGCATTCTTAGGTCAAAGACAGGAAATTGACTACCAAAAAACCCATAAACTACTCCCCAGAATATGGGCTTTCCTTGATACAGAAAAGGCAAAGGTTAGATCCAAAGTAAAATTTCTCATAAAAAATGACTGACATTATAAATTAACAAGAGAGGTTGTGAAATTTGCAACCATTGAAGATAACTTCAGTGTGGCCCTGCATGAAGTTGAGAGAACAAGAACTAACAGCTTTGAAAGCCCTTTTAGTCCCACGACTCTCTGATTTGTGGAAGAATTTAACATCTTTACTTTTTCTACTTCACTTACAATCTGATGTACAAGCAGCAAAGGTCTGAGTGTGTAGCTTACTAAATAACTAGCCTAGAAACCCACCAGAGCACACACAGCGAGGTGACTCTGTCACCCAAGGAGCCACTAAAATGACATCAATAAATCATAAAATATGCCCAAGAGGGCATTATAAATCATTTAGAGTTGCCATTAATATTTTAGACGTGTTTATTTTTAGCAGTGTGTTAAATTTTAGTGTTTGCATTCCATTTTAATTTAGAACTTGGTAATTGAAAAATGAGGCTGTTAAAAAATCTTAGATTGTTTTTTGCTAATAATTTACGGATTAAATAGAATAGGGGAACTACTTGCTGCTAGATTCATTTTATCTAAAATGTCTGCTTCTCACTTTGGATACTGGTTCTCTGAGGGCACAGGTGAGTGATAACCACTGGTATTCCTTGGTAAGAAGGGAGCATTGGAATCTCCTTTCCCAGCTGTGAAGCCCTCACTTTGTGTGGCAGTATGGTGGCTTGTAGGATGACCAATTTATTCCTGTTTCCCCAGGACTTCCCTGTGTTTAGCACTGAAATCTCGTGTCCTAGGAAACACCTCAGTCCAAGGGTAACTGGAACTATTTTTTGGTCACCCTGGCTGGGCCCAAAGTCCAGAAGAATGTTCTTTGGCAGTACTGGCCCAGGAAAAATTGTTTGATACAAACACAATCTGTAGTGCCTTCTTACTTTCTGTGATCTGCCTCTTGGTTTGTCAACTTCAGAAAAATCTCATAATTTAGTCTGTGAAACCAATTTAAGCTGTGTTTGTCTCTGAACAATCACCGTAGCCAGGAAGGTGGAATACACTAATTGTCCACACCTGAGAAATATATTCACACTTAGATTTGGGGA
>NW_007217339.1:0-2047 GCF_000164805.1 Carlito syrichta
CAAATATTGTTTACAAAAAGATAAACATAGAGTAAAAGATGCTGAGTTTTTTTTTTTTTTCTGGTTTATTAATACTACACAGAATTCTGGATCTTGGTTATAATTTCAAATTGGAAGACAGACAGTGGGCAGTGTCAATATGATTTAATTTGATGGGCTGTCTCTCAGAAATTCGCTTTCTCAATGTCTCATATCCATATATCCCTGTATTGGAGGGTTTGGAGTTTTGAAGGGGGTGTAGGTGAGGAGGAAATGACAATTTTTCTCCCTTCCTTCCTTTTTTTGAAGCAATACCTCTATATCGCTCAGGTAGTGACTTCTCAGGTGCAATCACAGTGAAAGTGCAAACTCTCAGGCTTAAACAATCCTTCTGCCTCAGCATCCCGGGTAGCTGGAACTGCAGGTGCCGGACTGTGGAATAGTAATTTTTAAATACGGATAGTTTCCAGAAGCACAGACCTGAGTGGCTACTGCATGAATATATTTGGCTGCCAGTGGAAAGAAGATGAAAAGAAAAGAAGGTCTGTTCATCCAGAGGGCACAATAAGAATTTTTGTCTTTTTTGGTCAGCTGAGAGATGAGGGACTATGCCAGGGGAATAAGTCCAACTTCTGTTAGAAAAGATTTTGGGCAGCAGAAACTGAGAGTCTTAGAAAATTTGTAGAGAAACTAGAAGCAAATCATAATGTGGAGGGTTGAGCAATATCTGGGGGATGAGCAGAAAGGCTCGAAAAATGCATTCTTAGGTCAAAGACAGGAAATTGACTACCAAAAAACCCATAAACTACTCCCCAGAATATGGGCTTTCCTTGATACAGAAAAGGCAAAGGTTAGATCCAAAGTAAAATTTCTCATAAAAAATGACTGACATTATAAATTAACAAGAGAGGTTGTGAAATTTGCAACCATTGAAGATAACTTCAGTGTGGCCCTGCATGAAGTTGAGAGAACAAGAACTAACAGCTTTGAAAGCCCTTTTAGTCCCACGACTCTCTGATTTGTGGAAGAATTTAACATCTTTACTTTTTCTACTTCACTTACAATCTGATGTACAAGCAGCAAAGGTCTGAGTGTGTAGCTTACTAAATAACTAGCCTAGAAACCCACCAGAGCACACACAGCGAGGTGACTCTGTCACCCAAGGAGCCACTAAAATGACATCAATAAATCATAAAATATGCCCAAGAGGGCATTATAAATCATTTAGAGTTGCCATTAATATTTTAGACGTGTTTATTTTTAGCAGTGTGTTAAATTTTAGTGTTTGCATTCCATTTTAATTTAGAACTTGGTAATTGAAAAATGAGGCTGTTAAAAAATCTTAGATTGTTTTTTGCTAATAATTTACGGATTAAATAGAATAGGGGAACTACTTGCTGCTAGATTCATTTTATCTAAAATGTCTGCTTCTCACTTTGGATACTGGTTCTCTGAGGGCACAGGTGAGTGATAACCACTGGTATTCCTTGGTAAGAAGGGAGCATTGGAATCTCCTTTCCCAGCTGTGAAGCCCTCACTTTGTGTGGCAGTATGGTGGCTTGTAGGATGACCAATTTATTCCTGTTTCCCCAGGACTTCCCTGTGTTTAGCACTGAAATCTCGTGTCCTAGGAAACACCTCAGTCCAAGGGTAACTGGAACTATTTTTTGGTCACCCTGGCTGGGCCCAAAGTCCAGAAGAATGTTCTTTGGCAGTACTGGCCCAGGAAAAATTGTTTGATACAAACACAATCTGTAGTGCCTTCTTACTTTCTGTGATCTGCCTCTTGGTTTGTCAACTTCAGAAAAATCTCATAATTTAGTCTGTGAAACCAATTTAAGCTGTGTTTGTCTCTGAACAATCACCGTAGCCAGGAAGGTGGAATACACTAATTGTCCACACCTGAGAAATATATTCACACTTAGATTTGGGGATGGGATAAAATCTTGTCTGAATCACGTTCAGGTTTGGGGGGGAGTTGCCTCATCAAAGGAAAATTGAGAGGTTTATTACCAAAAGAAGTAGAGGGAATGAATTCTGTGTAGGAAAAAAAGCTAGAGATGAACAC
>NW_007217340.1:0-1197 GCF_000164805.1 Carlito syrichta
TGGGTTATCATTTAAAAATCGGTTAATGAGATACACCATATTAACAGATTAAAAGATAAAAATATAACACGATCCTCACAGTAGATACAGAAAGCCCTTGACAAAATTCAACACCCTTTTATGATAAAAACTCTCAACAAACTAGCAATAGAAAGTTCTAAATATAATGGGGGCTATATATGAATATCCCAAAGCTAACATTATACCCAATGGTAAAAAACCTGGAAACTTTTCCTCTAAGATCAAGAACAAGGTAAGAATATTTACTCTTACCACTTGTATTCAGCTTAGTGGAAGTTCTAGGCAGAAGAATTAAGGAAGAAGAAAAAAAAGCATCCAAATCAGAAAAGAATAAATAAAACTATCTCTTTATTGATGACATGCTCTCATGTATAAAAAAAACTCTAAAGACTTAAGAAGAAAAAAAATAATTCTAGAACTAATAAAGAAATTTAAGAAATTGCAGGTTACAAAATCAACATACAAGAATCAGTTGCATTTTTAAATACTAACAACAAACTTTTGAAAAAGGAAATTAGAAAAACATTTCCATCTGTAATAGCACCAAGAATAAATTACTTATGAATAAACTGAGGAGATGAAGACTTGACTTGCATACTGAAAACTACAAAACATTGATGAAAGAAATTAAAGACATAAACAAATGGAAAGACATTCTGTGTTCATAGACTAGTAGACTTAATATTACTAAAATGTCCATATTACACACAGTGATCTATAGATTCAATGCAATCCTTACCAAAATCTCAGTGGCATTCGAATAGAATGCCTCTATTTAAAAAAAAATTCTATAATTCATATGAAACCACAATAGACCAAGAATAGTTGCACTGATTCCAAGAAGGAAGAACAAAGCTGGCAGTATCCCATGTCTTCATTTCAAGATATTTTATAAAACTACAATATTCAAGTGATCAAGTGTGGTACTGGCATAAAAACAGATATATAGACCAATAAAAAAGAATAGAGAGCCCAGAAATAAATCCATGTATACAGAAGACAATTAAGTTTGTAAACTTGCCACCATGTGCTTACATTGGCAGTACTATACAAACAACTTGGTAAGGTTTCATAACTTTGGTATATCAGTGCCTCACAGCTGTGTTCGTGTTGACATGTGGTGGTATCTTACTGAGTGGCATTCATTATTGCTGTTGCATTTTTTTTTTTTTTTGG
>NW_007217341.1:0-963 GCF_000164805.1 Carlito syrichta
GAGGCAAGGGGATTGCCTGAGCCCGCGGGTTTGAGACCAGCTCGGGCAAGTTGGCAAGACCCCGTCTCTACAATAAATAAAAAGTTTGGTGGGCGTGCTAGCGCATGCCTCTAGCTCCGGTTACTTAGAAGGCTGAGGTGGAAGAATTGCTGGAGCCCAGCAGGTCCATGCTGAGGTGGCCGTGAGCATTCTAGCCTGGGCGACAGAGTGAGACTCCAACTAAAAACAAAAACAAAAAAACTATCCTTTATAATGAAGTAATTATTTTGCAACTATAGAGTTTACTTATTATTTTCAAGAGTTAAATATTTTTTTAAGTTGGTTAGAAAAAGCTTAATTAAAATTTAAGGGAGTAATGAAGTCCTATTCAATCTAACCTTGGTTCTCAAGCCAAGGAATTAGGTTCTCTAACACTCTCTGGAGAGCAGATTTAATGTTCGGTGGATGTGTTTCTCTTTTAAGCTATTGTGAACTATGAAGTTTCTTTACATCTTAAAATATTACTAATGCTGATAATAATATCAACCTTTGAGGACTGAGTTATGGGTCCTAAATAAGTTTGTAAGACATAACTTCATATCCTCCATAGCACAGATTTCTTGGTGGTGAGAATCAGAAATCAATTGTAGTGACAGAAGAGGTTATACTCAGGATGGCAATGAAAAGAACAAGGGTCAGACTAGAAGAAGAGGACTCATCTTTGTTTCTCTTGCCCCCACAGGCAAGTTCCATCATGTGGGGCTTTTCTCTGAGACATATTTCACACTGTGCATAGTCATTAGGAAATATTAGTCTCTAATTGTTACAAAAACTTCAGCTTAATGGGAACAGAAATATAGACAATAAAGAACACTTTCAGGTCAGGCGCGGTGGCTTACACCTATAATCCCAGCATTTTGGGAAGTCGAGGTGAGAGGATTGCCTAAGCCCACAGGTTCGAGACCAGCCTGGGCAACTTGGTGA
>NW_007217342.1:0-9326 GCF_000164805.1 Carlito syrichta
GTAGCATATATCTGTCTGGGGATGGGGAAACACCTCTTATCAACAGGGTGCCTGAATGAAACGTAATTGTGCACCTAACCCTTAACTGTACCCCACAAAACCATGATAAAAAATATTGATTAAATAAAAAAAGAAAAAGAAAAAGAAAATGCAGCATGTATACTCAATGGAATATTATTAAACTTTTAAAAAGAAGGAAATCCTGTCATTTGTGACAACAGGGATGAACCCGGAGGACATTATGCCAAGTTGAATATGGCAGACACAGAAAGACAAATACTGTATTATTTTGTGCATAAGTGGAATCTAAAAAAGTTGATCTCATAGAACAGAGAATGGAATGGTGGTTACTAGGGGATTGGAGGATTGAAGGGTAGCCTTGGGGTGATGTTGGTCAAGAATACAAAATTTCAGTTAGATAGAAGAAATATCAAGAAATCTATTGTACAACATGATGACTGCAGCTATTAACAATAATAATAGCTGTTAAGCGTTCTCACCACAAAATTGATAACTATGTGAAGTAATGCATATGTTAATTAACTAGATGTAGTCATTCCACAATGTATATATATTTCAAAACATGGTGTACATGATACATACATACAATTTTATCTGTCAGTTAAAAAATAAAACAATTAAATAACAACAAAAGCAAATTTTAAAAATGCCCTATTATGTGTCACAAATAATGCCATTTAAATGAAGTCTCTGAGGTTTCTAAGCTCTGAGATTTTACAGAACACTTATATTAGTATCAATAACTTGCTTCCACATGGTTTGGAGAGTTTGAATACTTCTGTCCCTTTTCATTATAGTGGTTTATTTGTATTGATATTTCATCTTTGGTGATAATAAATAATATTAACCCAGGCTATACTTATGACATTTTATTTTATAACAATTAATTTGTGGGGTTCTAGGCTTGGCTTTGATTTTTAACAACTGAGGCTATTATAGAAAGTAGTTCATGGTGGTTTTGTATAACACCACATCGCTTAGACATCAATATTCTCCCTCTAATAAATAATTTAACACTGTAGATGCTAAGTAGTTTTTTAATTTTTCTCAGGATTCTACCTGTCTTCTTTACAAAAGATACGTTGACTTTTTCTTTGACCCAAGTAACCTCATCAGCATCTTCAATAAAGGATAATGAAATAGTGGGGCATTGGTATAAAGTAAAGAATTCCTCTTCCATACTAAGGCTATATCTTTTGCATAAAATGTTTAGAGTTTCAAAGCCCTTCTTACAACTTCCCTTTGGAGTTGCATGTGAACATAAAGATATAATTCCCTTAGGAATTTAGAGGACTAAAATGTCGTGCATGTTGTAATTCTGTATTACTCAGTGAGAAAAAAATGTAAGAGAAACCACAAGCAAATACCACCAGACAACTGCACACAGAGGCGTGTGGCTTCCATTTGTATTTATTCAGAGGCACTTGAAAAGAAGTGGAAGATACCACTTCGCCTTTTCCACAGTCTTTCCTTGCTTTGTTTGTTCTTATATTGTTATTGCCATTTCACAATAATTTACTAAAATTTACAAAATTCAAGCTGTATGTGCTCTGTAGAGGATTATTCCTGGATAATATATTATATTTTGGGACAGTGTTTAACTTTCTATTCATATGTTTTAAATTATATACTGAGCTCCTTCTAACCTAGCACTTTAGCAATTCCCATATTTCATGTTTGCGTTCCAATCCAGTTTATTTCAGATTCATATAGCCTGACTTGGGGGCAGGGGAGAACATATGCATTCTCCAAAAAATTGAAAAGTGTTTTTTTACACTTTCATAAAAAAGCATGCAGAAAAATCTTTATTTTGCTCATTACACAATAAAACTATCATATTAAACTAGTAATATAGTCTATCCTGAATACATCATACTAGTATTATGCAAAGTATTAGCATTCACCTATTTTTTATGTGGCAGTTATATGATAAGGAGAATGAGAATAAAAGTCTTAATGGTTTAGTTTTTGGCATTTTATTAAGCAAATCGGTTATGTGATGTGAAATCGGTCATGTGATGTGTCAAGTGCACTCAAAAAAGACTTATATCTCTGAGATTATCATAATATACCAACTTGTTTATTTTATGATAATCCATATTTCTTTACTTTTACATGGTAATTTGTGTATCAAATGATATATCATCTCAAAGTTTAATTTCATCTTAGGATTTTTTCCCACTGAAATTAGTTACGGAATTTGTATTGCCAACTTTATGCTATGTTTTCTATCAAATGTATTCCTTTCAATTCCATCTTAATAAAGGTGAATAACATATAGCATTTCATGAATAATTAAGTTAATCCTACATTGCTTTGCAACTGTGGAAGCTGTTATGACTCCCTAAGCTAACTAATTTTTGTATCTCAGTTTTTTGTATAGTGTTGATATATAGAAAATGCATAATACATTTTGTTGAATAAATATACGTATTTAATAATTGGGATTTAGTGATAATTTTATATGCATGTGATATTGAAATGACTGAGCCTACTGATAATATCTGCTTTTATCAGCCTATTTCTAAGGCAATATATAAAACATATTATATAGGACTTAGAGAATGAGCTTCCAAGGTAGATACCTAGGTTTGAATCAAGGTCTACCACTTAAGAACCTATATAACTTTATACAAGTTATGTAACTTTTTCCTTCAGCTTTTCAATGTAAAATGAGTGTGGTTGGCTTGATTTTATATATAACTTAATAATACATTTAAAATAGTGTATGGCACACTAAAATGTTATTATTAAAGACCTATTTATGCATGTGACTTCTCACATAAGCACTCACACTGAGATAGAGCCACAAAGACTTGATCTTACCCTTAAAGGTGACACTTTACCTGCTGGATAAAAACACTCAATAGAATAATAACCTCAATGTATATAAACTTTAGGATAAATAATTCAACATTAAAATTGAGAAATTCATGAAAAGTTATTATCACTGTTAGATATGTTATAGGTTACAGTGTAGGACTCTCTGTGTCAAAAACATTTATGTGAACATTTATAAGTATGTATAATTCCCTTCAAAGATAGCAAAGAGTTAATGGGTATAATGTTCACTCTCTGGGGAATGGGCCATCTGAGACCAAGTCCCCACCACTATATGTCCATGTAACATGGTACCTCCAATTATAAAATGAATAAATACATATTTTTAAAAAGATAGTGAAGAATTTTAGTTCAAATTATTGTTTTTTGGAGAAATAAAATTAATTCACTATGAAGTGTTTCAAACTTTAAAAATTGTACTTATAAATTTTCTAAGGTATATTATATCTTGACTATGTATATATATATGTACATATATATATATAGTTATATCCATTAAACTATGGGCTGGGTGTGGTGGCTCATGCCTGTAATCCTGGCACTTTGGAAGGTCAAAATGAGAGGAATGCTTGAGCCTAGGAACTCAAGATGAGCCTAGGCAACATAGAGATACCTCATCGCTACAAAATAATAATTTAAAAAAATAGCCAGGCATGGTAGCTATTTTGGTCTTACTCTGTTGCCCAGACTGGAGTGTAGTGGCACAATCGTATCTTACCACATTCTCAACCTCCTTGGCTCAAGCTATCCTCCCACCTCAACTTTCCCAGTAGCTTGGACTACAGGCGTGCACCACCATGCACAAGTTTTGAGTTTCTGAAAGAAATGTTACTCCTTGCAGGAAACTCAGCACCATGATTTACATTTGTGCAAGTCATGCACTGAACAAGGCTGCTCCGTCAGGGGGCAGGCATGGTTTGAAATCCAGCTCATACTCCACTTGCCTAGCTGTGAACCTGGCATGGGGCTCTAGCTGTCTGGAGGAAAGCTACCTTCTCTAATTAATACAGTGCTAATCAGGGCCAGCAGAACACTGAATAAAGTACATGCAATTTTCTCAGAAGAAAACTAACCAGAGTCTCCATGGTGGACATAGTGATCTGAGATGAGAATGACATATCTAAGGGGAGATGTAGAGTGGATAGTAGGCAGAGTCCTGGAGAGAGGCCCCAGCTGGGCATAGAGTAGACAAGCAGTAGCTAAAACTGTGGAAATCAAGAGAACCCCCAGAACCCCCAGAGAGTATGTAGAGGGGAAGAGAAGACAGGGGTGAGGGGAAGATAAATTATGAAGTGCAGAAGAAGAAAAGACCCAGGGAAGGAAATCGGGGCCTTGTCTGACAGAAGACCCAAAAGAAGGCATTGCCAAAGAAGCTGAGGGAGGAGTGGTCATCACGTGAAATACTGTCACTGAGTTTGCAAGCAGGAGGTCATTTGTAACTGCAGTTTTCAAAGTGATATTGCCATATTGCCATGGTCTTAGTAGTAACTCAGGGCTGTTACAGGAAGGAGAAAAACAGGAGTCAAAAAATATCTGCCTGTTTTTGATATATGAGAAATTTTTTTTTTCATTGAATAGGCTTCATCTTATCTCAAGAAAACTGTAAATATTTTGTTTTTCTATTCATCTTAACTCTACTGAACTAGTGTCATGAGTCAATACATGAGAAATTGTAGTGTCCTAAAGGCACAGTTTTTAGCTAAACTCAAATATATCCTCATTAGCATTTACTGGAAGCATGTCAGATACACAGATGCCAGTGGTGTTTTGATTGCTATCAGGCTATTCAGGAAATACTAATATTGATCCTGATACCTTGTTGAAGACCTCTGTTTCAGAAAATCTGCTAATATATTTATTGGCTGTGAACCATAAGGTTCAAAGCTACACATTTGAATTAGGAAGAAAGAAAAGAAAAGAAAGTAATGTTTACAGAAGACCATGTGTTCTTTTAATTACTTTCTACAACTCGCATATGAGGCCATTAGTCTTTGCTCCAGCTTACAGATGTGGAAACTGAGGTTCCGAGAGATTATGTGACCTGTCAAGGGTCGTGTACTAGTATATATTAAAGCCTCCAAAGTCAGTGTTTTTTCTGCTTCCCACATACCTCTCTTGCTATCCTCAAGAGCCCTGGGAGTTTATTAAGAAACAAATCTTAATGCTAGCAGGTTAAGTTTCATAAAATAGGCTCAAGTGCTTCAGGAGATCAAAAATAGGGAAAGAACATATCCCAAGGAGGGTTAAGTAATGCTTAGGGAAGCATGATCATTGAGATGAGTCATCAATTGCTGGCTACAAAGATAGTGAACTTGTGGGGGAGGTAGAGATGGGACTTCACTGCAAGAACAAAAATTTTTTTTCCAGAAACTCAAATTCTTCTATGCTAATTTTTTTCCAAGTAACTTTCTTAGCTCGGGCTGTGAGGTAAGAGGTTTTAAGAAAGGTGTGCTATACTATTCCAAGCAAAATGATAACTGATGGTGTTTATTCAACAGAAAGAAGAACTTAGGCAATAGCAGAGAGAATGAGGAGAGCGAGGATCTATCTGAGCACAGCTGGTCTCCAAAGATGGCTGAGGAGAGACTCCTTATAGAGAATTAGGGCAATAAGGCAGAGAAGGAAAGTTAGGAACATGTTAAAAAGTACTTTGGATACAGAGTATTTTAAAATCATTTTTAAATTATATGACTATTATGGGAATTTTCAAATATCCTCAAAAGAAGGAGAACATAGTATCATAAATCCTCCTAGACCCATCACTCAAGTTCAAGAAATATCAATGCATAATCTTTTTTAATTCCTTTTGCTCATCTATTTTGTTTTGTTTTGTTTTTGCTGGTATATTTTAAAGTAAAGCCCAGATATCGTGTCATTATATTTGCAAATACTGAAATATGAATCTCTAACCGTTAGAGCCTTTTAAAAACATAATGACCATTTCATCTTTCAACTCTAATAAAATTAATAAACTTTTCTTAATATCATCAATCCTCCATCCATATTAAATTTCACTAATTGTCTAAAAAATTGTTTTACTGATGATTTTTTAAAATCAAGACTCAAAGCTCATATTTGGCTTTTAATTATTAAAATTCTTTGATCTCTTTTATTTTTTAATGGTCTTCCTTCTTTTAATTTTTCTATGTTATGAATTTTTCTAGGACAATTTTTCCATATATAGAGTGTCCCACATTCTGAATTGGTCTTAATTTCTTCCTAACAGTGTTGTTTAACTTGTTCCCTATCTTCCGTATTTCTTTTAAACTACAAGTTACACTTAGAAATTTGATTAGGTTTGGCTAAATTTTTAGAAAATCTGATATAAAGGTATAGCATACTTAGTTCACATATCAAAAAACACATAATGTTTGGTTTATCAGCAGGTCAAGATGAATTGGCCTGATACTCAGCAACCTTTCATCAAGTGGTTTTTTGCATTTATTGTGGATGGTTGTCTATAGCAACTTTTTCTTGTGGATTGCAAAATGGGCTTCTAAAGTTCTTTAAGCTGAGAAATGATATGTTCAGAAATGCGTTTTAGAAAAATTAATCTGACAAAAGTATGTAGGCTGGAGTGGAAGGAGGAAAGGCTGAGAGAGGCTTGTAGATTATTCCAGTTATCCAGAATAGAGGTGCTATTAACACGAAAAGATGGGCATACATTCAAGGGATTTGGGGGGCAAATGAAATCTATAGGACTTGGCAATAGCATAAATTGAGTGAATCAAATATAGCACTGGCCTTTTAGGCTTGGTGCTATGTTTAACAAAAATAGAAAAGTCAGGAATCATGATTGGTTTACAACAGAAATTGAGAAGTTTGGTTTGAGACTATTGAGTTTGATCTCATGATGGTATATATTGGCTTGGACATCTGGTGAGCAGTTGCGAGTGCAGGATTGCGGTTTGGGAAAGCGCTTAGGCCATAAGTCAGGTAATAGTTAAAGCCTTGAAGGTATATTTGATAGCTGGTGAAGGGAGTAGAGTGAAAACAGAAAATGTTTAGACACAAATATGGGCAATATGAACATTTATGGATTTTGTCAACCCCTCCTCCCCCAAACTCCAGTTTGTTTGGTTTTAGTTTAGCTCAGGGTAAGCCCTTTCTTGGTTGGGCCCAGAGGACTGGATTAACCGTTTTCCTTCCCATCACTCAGCTTCCTTCTTCCTGATGGGAAGAAACGCCCCCAAGAATGATATGCATTTCAGTTCATGTTCCTTTATTTTCCCCAGACTGTAAAATTATGACTTCTCCTCTGCTAACTCTCTTATCTTTCCTCAAATCCAATCTCCTTCTTTCTATGACCAATCTGTTATTTATGAAAGTTGGTGGAGACATTAAGGGAGAAGATAAGATAAGAGGGAATAGTAGGCAAAGGCAGCTTTTCTCCTTCTTGTCTTTAGAAGAGAGTGAATGAACATGTTTGGAGACCATGGAGAAGATGAATCCAAGGGAATGGCTATAGTTGAGGAGACAAGTGAGAAAAAGAATAAATAGGGAAAGGTTGGGGAGGGGGCAGGCAGGTGGGTAGGTAGGTCCAATATTACCTTCACTTTAGAGAGGAGGGTGAAGATAAGGAAAGAGCTGGAGATGGAGAGCATGGTAGTTGTAGAAATTCATATTAAAAGCTTTTGATCTTCTTAGCCATCAGCAGAAAATGAGAAACATCCAACTTATATTTGGAAGCCCAAGAATTGTAGACAGACCCTGATATTTGAGCTTTTGTAGCCTCATCTGATGGTTTTGTTTCTTGCTTGTTTGTTTGTTTCCATACCTTTTGAATAATTCCTGAAACTCCAAGGAATATTATACCCTTATCCTTGTGTTATGCTCAGTGGCCCTTCATAAAACCTATATTACACTATATGATACTACAAATGAAGTGAAAAATCAAACTTACCTTCAAACCAAGCTTCTCAAGTATCCTGGGTAAAATTATGTTGGGACAATGTATTAGGAAATATGTTGAAACTGATGATTGTAGATCAAATCCAAGGTTTAAAGATGAATGTATCTCTGAATACATTTTAATCATATTGGGGACAGTAAGAGTATTGTAGGATAACTTACACCATTAGCTGTAAAATCACAAGGGCTACTATGGGCATTAAAAGTGCAAGTTGATACTTTCTTTTGACAAAAGGAATGTTTGGGATTCCAAGTCTTTCACCATGGAGTTCATTTTATTTGACCTCTTAAAAATAAGAAAAAAAAATCAAAGTTAAACAAAGACATTTTTGCAATCTCTTAGAACATCTAGAGGCAAGAATGATGCTAGGAAGAGGAGACCCCTTGGTTTTGATTGGTGGGAGCAGTAATTTGACTGTATTTAATTTGTATTGTGTTAGAAAAGAAAACCAGAGTGAGTGTCTCGAGTCCTGCTGTTTTATAAGCCTTTAACTCCATTGAGCTGCATCAGTCTTACTTTTGAGAGTCCTTTCTTAATGTTTGACTTTTCTAAAATTTTTTTAGTGCTAGACCCCACTAATTGTTTCCTTATGGCAGCTGCTTATGACTTAAGACTGATCATGAGCACGTACGGTCCCTTGTCCAGGGCTCAAATGGACATCGCTGAAAATCTTATAGTTATGATCATACCATAAAATATTCCCAGAAAATAATAACCATAAAAATTTGTTTTCTAGTAAGTGGGCTGGTTTTGATATTTTAAATTTCTATTTATACCCAACCACTTCTGCATGGTTTCTTTTAATCTTCAATGCAAAATGAAAGGTGTAAAGTCTGAAGCTATAAATCTGTTTATAGCTATAATTCCTTTCCCTGGCTTAGCAGAGTTTGACACTATAATAAACACAGTTCTTCTGCAGCAGCATTGAATCTGGTTCTTCTATAATTCTTTGCATGTTGCTGCTTTGAACACAGAGTTTTATTGCACTTTTTTCTTTCTGGGTCTTTCAATTCAGCAAGAACCAATGGAGCACCTACTCTGTGTATGTTAAGGGTGACTAGGTGTCTGTAGGGCCTGAGGTTCAGTCTTTTTTTAGACATTAAAGTATGTGACTAAAGCTACAATGAAGTTTATTTGGTAATATTTCCTGAATTATATAATAATATATGTATAATAATATTTATATAATAATATATTATATTAGATCTGCATATACTCTAGATATTTCTAATAATCCACCAGTACATTTCCTAAGATATCTCCTTTTGGCTTAGGAAACCAATATGTTCACTTTCTTATCCTCAGGTCAAGTATTTAAAAAGTAAATTTTATTTTATGTTTACCATGATTAAAATACTAAAAAACATGAATTGTGTACTTCATAAGGTCAGGCATTTTATAAGTTGTTTCATGCACAATATTTCATTTTAGCCAAACAGTAAACATTATTTTCCCCATTTTACAGATCAAGAAACTGAGGCTTAAGGGGATGACTTAACCAAAGATTACACAGGTGATTCCAGACATGATTTCAGTCTGGATCTGTTTCACT
>NW_007217343.1:0-724 GCF_000164805.1 Carlito syrichta
GACTATTGAGTTTGATCTCATGATGGTATATATTGGCTTGGACATCTGGTGAGCAGTTGCGAGTGCAGGATTGCGGTTTGGGAAAGCGCTTAGGCCATAAGTCAGGTAATAGTTAAAGCCTTGAAGGTATATTTGATAGCTGGTGAAGGGAGTAGAGTGAAAACAGAAAATGTTTAGACACAAATATGGGCAATATGAACATTTATGGATTTTGTCAACCCCTCCTCCCCCAAACTCCAGTTTGTTTGGTTTTAGTTTAGCTCAGGGTAAGCCCTTTCTTGGTTGGGCCCAGAGGACTGGATTAACCGTTTTCCTTCCCATCACTCAGCTTCCTTCTTCCTGATGGGAAGAAACGCCCCCAAGAATGATATGCATTTCAGTTCATGTTCCTTTATTTTCCCCAGACTGTAAAATTATGACTTCTCCTCTGCTAACTCTCTTATCTTTCCTCAAATCCAATCTCCTTCTTTCTATGACCAATCTGTTATTTATGAAAGTTGGTGGAGACATTAAGGGAGAAGATAAGATAAGAGGGAATAGTAGGCAAAGGCAGCTTTTCTCCTTCTTGTCTTTAGAAGAGAGTGAATGAACATGTTTGGAGACCATGGAGAAGATGAATCCAAGGGAATGGCTATAGTTGAGGAGACAAGTGAGAAAAAGAATAAATAGGGAAAGGTTGGGGAGGGGGCAGGCAGGTGGGTAGGTAGGTCCAATATTACCTTCA
>NW_007217344.1:0-2120 GCF_000164805.1 Carlito syrichta
TTCTCCTCTGCTAACTCTCTTATCTTTCCTCAAATCCAATCTCCTTCTTTCTATGACCAATCTGTTATTTATGAAAGTTGGTGGAGACATTAAGGGAGAAGATAAGATAAGAGGGAATAGTAGGCAAAGGCAGCTTTTCTCCTTCTTGTCTTTAGAAGAGAGTGAATGAACATGTTTGGAGACCATGGAGAAGATGAATCCAAGGGAATGGCTATAGTTGAGGAGACAAGTGAGAAAAAGAATAAATAGGGAAAGGTTGGGGAGGGGGCAGGCAGGTGGGTAGGTAGGTCCAATATTACCTTCACTTTAGAGAGGAGGGTGAAGATAAGGAAAGAGCTGGAGATGGAGAGCATGGTAGTTGTAGAAATTCATATTAAAAGCTTTTGATCTTCTTAGCCATCAGCAGAAAATGAGAAACATCCAACTTATATTTGGAAGCCCAAGAATTGTAGACAGACCCTGATATTTGAGCTTTTGTAGCCTCATCTGATGGTTTTGTTTCTTGCTTGTTTGTTTGTTTCCATACCTTTTGAATAATTCCTGAAACTCCAAGGAATATTATACCCTTATCCTTGTGTTATGCTCAGTGGCCCTTCATAAAACCTATATTACACTATATGATACTACAAATGAAGTGAAAAATCAAACTTACCTTCAAACCAAGCTTCTCAAGTATCCTGGGTAAAATTATGTTGGGACAATGTATTAGGAAATATGTTGAAACTGATGATTGTAGATCAAATCCAAGGTTTAAAGATGAATGTATCTCTGAATACATTTTAATCATATTGGGGACAGTAAGAGTATTGTAGGATAACTTACACCATTAGCTGTAAAATCACAAGGGCTACTATGGGCATTAAAAGTGCAAGTTGATACTTTCTTTTGACAAAAGGAATGTTTGGGATTCCAAGTCTTTCACCATGGAGTTCATTTTATTTGACCTCTTAAAAATAAGAAAAAAAAATCAAAGTTAAACAAAGACATTTTTGCAATCTCTTAGAACATCTAGAGGCAAGAATGATGCTAGGAAGAGGAGACCCCTTGGTTTTGATTGGTGGGAGCAGTAATTTGACTGTATTTAATTTGTATTGTGTTAGAAAAGAAAACCAGAGTGAGTGTCTCGAGTCCTGCTGTTTTATAAGCCTTTAACTCCATTGAGCTGCATCAGTCTTACTTTTGAGAGTCCTTTCTTAATGTTTGACTTTTCTAAAATTTTTTTAGTGCTAGACCCCACTAATTGTTTCCTTATGGCAGCTGCTTATGACTTAAGACTGATCATGAGCACGTACGGTCCCTTGTCCAGGGCTCAAATGGACATCGCTGAAAATCTTATAGTTATGATCATACCATAAAATATTCCCAGAAAATAATAACCATAAAAATTTGTTTTCTAGTAAGTGGGCTGGTTTTGATATTTTAAATTTCTATTTATACCCAACCACTTCTGCATGGTTTCTTTTAATCTTCAATGCAAAATGAAAGGTGTAAAGTCTGAAGCTATAAATCTGTTTATAGCTATAATTCCTTTCCCTGGCTTAGCAGAGTTTGACACTATAATAAACACAGTTCTTCTGCAGCAGCATTGAATCTGGTTCTTCTATAATTCTTTGCATGTTGCTGCTTTGAACACAGAGTTTTATTGCACTTTTTTCTTTCTGGGTCTTTCAATTCAGCAAGAACCAATGGAGCACCTACTCTGTGTATGTTAAGGGTGACTAGGTGTCTGTAGGGCCTGAGGTTCAGTCTTTTTTTAGACATTAAAGTATGTGACTAAAGCTACAATGAAGTTTATTTGGTAATATTTCCTGAATTATATAATAATATATGTATAATAATATTTATATAATAATATATTATATTAGATCTGCATATACTCTAGATATTTCTAATAATCCACCAGTACATTTCCTAAGATATCTCCTTTTGGCTTAGGAAACCAATATGTTCACTTTCTTATCCTCAGGTCAAGTATTTAAAAAGTAAATTTTATTTTATGTTTACCATGATTAAAATACTAAAAAACATGAATTGTGTACTTCATAAGCACTACTATTGTTAGGTCAGGCATTTTATAAGTTGTTTCATGCACAATATTTCATTTTAGCCAAACAGTAAAC
>NW_007217345.1:0-2481 GCF_000164805.1 Carlito syrichta
CCTACTCTGTGTATGTTAAGGGTGACTAGGTGTCTGTAGGGCCTGAGGTTCAGTCTTTTTTTAGACATTAAAGTATGTGACTAAAGCTACAATGAAGTTTATTTGGTAATATTTCCTGAATTATATAATAATATATGTATAATAATATTTATATAATAATATATTATATTAGATCTGCATATACTCTAGATATTTCTAATAATCCACCAGTACATTTCCTAAGATATCTCCTTTTGGCTTAGGAAACCAATATGTTCACTTTCTTATCCTCAGGTCAAGTATTTAAAAAGTAAATTTTATTTTATGTTTACCATGATTAAAATACTAAAAAACATGAATTGTGTACTTCATAAGCACTACTATTGTTAGGTCAGGCATTTTATAAGTTGTTTCATGCACAATATTTCATTTTAGCCAAACAGTAAACATTATTTTCCCCATTTTACAGATCAAGAAACTGAGGCTTAAGGGGATGACTTAACCAAAGATTACACAGGTGATTCCAGACATGATTTCAGTCTGGATCTGTTTCACTTCAAAGCTCAAGCTCTTAACCACTAAAATACTTTAATTCATGTGCTTCATTTTAAAGTAATTCTCACAAATTATACTTTTTTTTAACTGTTTACTGAAGCATTTCAAAAGAAATTATACACAAGTACACACACACAAAATTTATCTATACTTGTATATAGGAATGCCTATGGTTTTATATCAAGTTTTTTAGAAAAGTTTCCTTAGCTTTAAAATTTACACATTAAAAGCTCAAGTTATTTGCAAAGTTGAAAGTATATAAAACAAAACAATTTGGTGATTTGAGAAAAAATATCCCTAACCAATACAGTATGCTAGTAAAACAAAGGCCTATGTATGAGTTCAAGGTAGAAGCATATACTTGAAAGAACACATGGTCACATTCTAGTTGGAGGTAAGCCTATGCTAACTATATGAAACACTTTTTCAGAAGTAGGGTAGATGTCACCACACCTAAATACCTAGGATTCCTATTCTTCAAGTAAAATACTAGATTTTCAAGTGTTAACACTATTTGCAATGTGATTTTTCTGCAGGTTTGGATACCTGTTAAAAACTGTGATGCCAAATTCAAATTTCTCTTGAGCGTGTGGTTGGTGTGTATGTCTCATCAGCATAACAGACTAAGTGAACCATGCAGTCCAAGGAGTAAATAGACGTCTTACAATCAGTAGAAGTGAGGCGTCTGTCTTACACGTATAAAAGGAAAACTGGGTAGTTCATGTTTCCTTCCTTCCTGGGAAACTGTGAACATTAATAAAGACATGTTTGCAAGAGTGCCTGAGCACATCAGGAAGAAGTCCCATGTCGGGAGTGCAGTGACCATTGTGATTTTTCTATACTCCTAGAATACAGCCCGTGCCCCTGGCTCTCTATCTCTTTTATCTTGAAAAGACTAGAGAAATTACAACACTTAAAATATAGTCATTCCACATTCAATTCGCTGTTTAAAAAGCAGAGGAAAGGAAACATGATAAGGTTGTCCTGTATTCAGAAATTAACGCAGAAGAAGGGTGGTTTCTGAGCAGAGGCAGCACACTTACGGCCACTATGTATCATGTGTGCTGTTTCTTCACATTGGGAATGATAGAGAATGTTCTCCTTCTCTCTCAGCTATTTTCAATTAGGCCAGTTGAAACTGCCAACACTTTGGATCTGAAATACACCCCTAAAGCCAGATTTAAGCTCTATGTGATTCACTTGGCTATAAAAACTGCTGTGTTTATCTGGGTTGAACTAGCTTAGGCCAATGCTTTTCTGCAAACACACTAAACTGAACTTCAAAATGAGTAGGACATGTCGACAATCTGTCAGTGGCCCCTATAGCCAATCAATTAACTGGTTTTGTCAGTTTTACCTCAGAAATGACTCCTGAATCTAGAACTTCCCATGTGTACCTACTGCCACAACCTTAATTCATACCTCTATCTACCTTCTCGCTCTTAAACCAATGCAAATACTTCCTAAGAATCCCTAACACTCTAGCCTCTCAAGAGTTCCACAAAGCAAAGCATGCTTCATCTCTTTGTTAAAATGATGACAGAATCTGACCCAGATGCCTGAGTATGGTTAACTAGCCTTGCAGCTCCTTGCTGCAATTTCTCCATCTCCACTCCCTGTATGTTCTTATCACCATGAACTCATCTTTCTCTGATAGCATGGTGTCGTCCTATTCATGCTCTTTCTTGCTCTCTGACCCGCTTTACCCTGACCCCTTCACCCTCTGAGTTCCCTATTTTTTAGCTTTTGAGAGCTGGTTCCAATATCATCTTTTCAATTCCAGCTCTCCTACCTTCTCTCTTCTCTGGACTCCCACCACACAGTGTTTATTCCACTGATTGTAATCACATGCACATGTCTCTCCTCCAGACTCAGAGCACATTGCCTGGTTGATAGCCATAAATGCTTTGAGAATGAAACTTGCTTGTCCTCATAATTCTATGGTAA
>NW_007217346.1:0-5888 GCF_000164805.1 Carlito syrichta
AAAGTTGAAAGTATATAAAACAAAACAATTTGGTGATTTGAGAAAAAATATCCCTAACCAATACAGTATGCTAGTAAAACAAAGGCCTATGTATGAGTTCAAGGTAGAAGCATATACTTGAAAGAACACATGGTCACATTCTAGTTGGAGGTAAGCCTATGCTAACTATATGAAACACTTTTTCAGAAGTAGGGTAGATGTCACCACACCTAAATACCTAGGATTCCTATTCTTCAAGTAAAATACTAGATTTTCAAGTGTTAACACTATTTGCAATGTGATTTTTCTGCAGGTTTGGATACCTGTTAAAAACTGTGATGCCAAATTCAAATTTCTCTTGAGCGTGTGGTTGGTGTGTATGTCTCATCAGCATAACAGACTAAGTGAACCATGCAGTCCAAGGAGTAAATAGACGTCTTACAATCAGTAGAAGTGAGGCGTCTGTCTTACACGTATAAAAGGAAAACTGGGTAGTTCATGTTTCCTTCCTTCCTGGGAAACTGTGAACATTAATAAAGACATGTTTGCAAGAGTGCCTGAGCACATCAGGAAGAAGTCCCATGTCGGGAGTGCAGTGACCATTGTGATTTTTCTATACTCCTAGAATACAGCCCGTGCCCCTGGCTCTCTATCTCTTTTATCTTGAAAAGACTAGAGAAATTACAACACTTAAAATATAGTCATTCCACATTCAATTCGCTGTTTAAAAAGCAGAGGAAAGGAAACATGATAAGGTTGTCCTGTATTCAGAAATTAACGCAGAAGAAGGGTGGTTTCTGAGCAGAGGCAGCACACTTACGGCCACTATGTATCATGTGTGCTGTTTCTTCACATTGGGAATGATAGAGAATGTTCTCCTTCTCTCTCAGCTATTTTCAATTAGGCCAGTTGAAACTGCCAACACTTTGGATCTGAAATACACCCCTAAAGCCAGATTTAAGCTCTATGTGATTCACTTGGCTATAAAAACTGCTGTGTTTATCTGGGTTGAACTAGCTTAGGCCAATGCTTTTCTGCAAACACACTAAACTGAACTTCAAAATGAGTAGGACATGTCGACAATCTGTCAGTGGCCCCTATAGCCAATCAATTAACTGGTTTTGTCAGTTTTACCTCAGAAATGACTCCTGAATCTAGAACTTCCCATGTGTACCTACTGCCACAACCTTAATTCATACCTCTATCTACCTTCTCGCTCTTAAACCAATGCAAATACTTCCTAAGAATCCCTAACACTCTAGCCTCTCAAGAGTTCCACAAAGCAAAGCATGCTTCATCTCTTTGTTAAAATGATGACAGAATCTGACCCAGATGCCTGAGTATGGTTAACTAGCCTTGCAGCTCCTTGCTGCAATTTCTCCATCTCCACTCCCTGTATGTTCTTATCACCATGAACTCATCTTTCTCTGATAGCATGGTGTCGTCCTATTCATGCTCTTTCTTGCTCTCTGACCCGCTTTACCCTGACCCCTTCACCCTCTGAGTTCCCTATTTTTTAGCTTTTGAGAGCTGGTTCCAATATCATCTTTTCAATTCCAGCTCTCCTACCTTCTCTCTTCTCTGGACTCCCACCACACAGTGTTTATTCCACTGATTGTAATCACATGCACATGTCTCTCCTCCAGACTCAGAGCACATTGCCTGGTTGATAGCCATAAATGCTTTGAGAATGAAACTTGCTTGTCCTCATAATTCTATGGTAATGAAAAGATTAATCAGAAAAAGTTTTGTTGTATTTCATGAATAAAAATAAACTTATCTATACTTTCCTGGAATAGAAGTCATAACCCCATTGGCAGTTCTGGCTGCCAAGGATTTCTAGGGTTTGCAACTTTTATCCATTTTTTTCTACCACTAGCAGAATTTAATTTTGTTTTTATGATTGTCATCTTTTAAAAATTTTTTCCTCTTCAATTTTTGCCAGTCCAAAGTAGGTGAAATTTACAGTTCTAGTAAATAAAAAGGCATTATTGGCATAGCCAACCCTTATGAATACATCTCTTTTCCAGCTATATTTCAATTACTTTTATGTCGGTTGAAATTCAGTGTAACCCTGAATGTCATTCATTATGCTCCTCTTTGCTTTAGTTTATAATTTAATTGAAATAAACAATAGATCATAGAAAAGGAGTTAAAACCCTAGTTATTTGGTCAAAATAGATTTTGGGAGTCTAAAATTGGTATAGGCCAAGACCCATACGCCTGGTATGAACAGAAAGGTAGTTACTGTAAATTCTGAATCTGAAGTCATTTGAACAGAAACTCATTTGACATTTGTCACTGAAATGTATAAATACCTTGGCAGTAAGTTAATAATGCTGTAATAATGTTCTAAAGAAATCATCTAATTGTAACAACACTAATAAATAAAACATTATTAGCACCTTTACATACTTATGTGATTAGGACTAATTACATAAAACTAACTAGAAAGATCATTTTAAACATTCTTACTTATTTATTAAAGCGGGTCTCATGAAAGATCTGACTCCAGTATTTTAGAACAAATGAGGACAAGAATCCCAAAAAAGTGTTATGTAAAACTGACTCACTATCTTTGACTGCTAATCTTACTATATTCCTTTGCATTGACCTCATCCTTCTTTTAGCAAAGTTTTATCTTCAAATAGTTGCCATTGACACTGTTTCCTAAACAACAAATATGTCTACTAAATATTACATTGTTAAACTTGATATAGATGGTATAGATGGAACTTTGCTTGGAAGCAGCCAAATGCCATTGTAAACTACTCTGTAATTCAAATAGTCATTAATTTGTATTTCTACCTATCTTTTAGTTAATAATATTTTGTTTTTTTAACTCTAAAGACAAAAAAACTTAAATAATGACAAAGCATTAATTTTAAAGGTTAATAATCAAGTGTACCTTTCTTTCATTTGTAATGTTTTGACTTAGAAAATAATAATGGCTTCCAAATTTTGGTATACTATCTGTGTTTACCAAGGTAGCCCACTTTCTTCTTAAAATTCAACCCATATTTTCAGTGAAAAGGGTCCAATTTAGAAAGAAGAGTGGGATTTCAATCAGAGCAGAAGAAAACGCCTGCTGTTAATCTCAAATGCACAAGTCGGGGCTGGAGTGTCCCAAGCAGCCACCACAGCTGTGAGTGGAGTTTGACCTCAGCTTCCCTTCCGTCTTGAGCTGGCAGGTGCCAGGACGCCATGCTGTCTGCTCAGAAACACCCTCTTTTGAAGCAGCAATATTTATTGCTCAATTGTGAATGCAAATTTTCATGTGTTTGTGAATTAAGCATACTTACTCAGGGCAAGCTGGTTAAAGACCTCTAGTTAATGTATGTGGCTTTGGCATTATTAATTGGACTTTGAGAAAAAGAGTTGTTTCGGTTCCCCACTGTAATTTGTGCTTAAAGATGCTATGGAGCCTAGCAAGGTGCCTTTAGAGGCTTGGTACAAGAGACACTGTCTCTGAAATCTCACCAGCAAAAGCAAACAAAATAATAAAAACATTGAAAAATTACTGAAAATAGTAAGAAAATTTATTTTCTTATCGTCCCTCTTTTCAATGGCAAAAGATTTTGGGCATAAACCGGGCTCGGTGGCTCAGCCTGTAATCCCGCGCCTTTGGGAGGCCGAGGTGAGTGGATTGCCTGAGCCCACAGGTTCGAGACCCGCCTGGGCAAGCGAGACCTCATCTCTACAATAAATCAAAAAATTAGCCAGGCGTGGTAGCGCGCGCCTGTAGTTCTGGCTACTTGGAAGGCTGAGGCGGAAGGATCGCCGGAGCCCAGCAGGTCGAGGCTGCGGTGGCCGGGAGCGGCCACTGCACTCCAGTCTGGGCGACAGAGTGAGACTCCAACTCAAAAAAAAAAAAAAAAAGATTTTGGGCATAGGAGAGAAAAGGGTTTCATAAAGTTGGTTTCATTATCTTAGTCCTCTATCATGCTCTCCACTCCTTTTCAATTTCTTTTTCTCTCATTTTGAACTTGAGATCTTGGGACCAGTGTCTGTGACACTGTAGAATGCAGTTGGGAAGCATTTTAGAAGGTGTCTATTGAAGGCAGACACCAGATACATGGACATCATTTTTTCTGAGAATTTGTTCTAGAGCTATATTCAAAAACTTAGCATCAAAACCACTGCATTTCAAGCCATGTCAACTGGGCTAGTTTTGGCTAACTTGCTTACAAAAGACCTAACACTAGGGGCATTTCATGGCGCACAGGTGCAGGATGCCCCACAGTGCTGGGAAGCTGAGCAGGGTCGCTCCTGGTGAGCCCTGGGATGGGAGACCTGCCGCCCCGGGAAAAGTCCTAACACTGATAACTTTTGAGTTTTATTTTTGGCATCTATAAAAGGATTATCACAATATTTTCTTCATTGGATTATTGAAGAGATGAAATGTAATTACAGGTGAAAGTTCTTTGTTGATGATAAAATATACAGAAATATAAGGCATAATGTTGTTATTATTAGTTTTTTATAGCCTCATAGCTATTACCAGAAGGGTCACACCGAGAATGGAAATTTGTTACCATTTCACTGTAGATGATATTTAGGAGAAGAAAATGTTTTGCAAGGCAGAGCATTCCTATAGTCCCACCTGCAATGACATAGCAGTCTCCACTGGTACCTAGGATAGGGTACTTTGTTGAAACTTTGGCTCTACTTCCTTGTCCTTGTTTCCCAGCCCTGCTAAAAATACAGTTGAGAGGTTCAAGGTAACTCTAAAATGTCTCAACTTCTCAAGTGGGCTGAACCCAAAACTTCACCTTTAAAAACCAGAAAAGACAACACAATTGATGCCTGTAGAATTAGTATCTCCTACTAGTATTTTAGTTCAAAGGTTTAAAAAAAAGTCTCAGTGTGGCTCAGGGATAGACAGCTGCCCAACAAAATAGAAATTCCTGAAAAGAGCCATATATAATGGTCACCTGTTTTATGCTATGTTACAATGGGGAAAAGATGCATTTTCAATAAATATTCAGTTAACCTGATGTCCGTATGAAAAATATTATCTTGACTTTTACCTCACATCATACACAAAATCAGTTCTCAATGACTTTAGATCTAAATATGAAAGATAAAATAATAAAGCTTTAATTTTTAGAATAGACATAGACAAAAAACTCTTTACGATGTTGAAGTAAGCAAAGATATCTTAAGTGGAACACAAAAAGGATAATTATGAATAGAAACAAATGTTAGCTTAAGTTTTATTAAAATTAAGAATTTAGAAGTGTTCATCAAAAACACCTCTAAAATGACACAAAGTGGGAATATATATCTCACAAAAGGCTCATATTAAGACTTTGTAAAGAACTCTAATCTCTATATCTATTTATTTATATATGTATAGTGTATAATATATCATAAAGAACTCTAGCAAATCAATAGAACAATTTAATAGCCCAAGGGCAAAAATTGTGAATAGATACTTATGAAAGAGGATGCAAAATGGCCAATGAATGTATTGAAAGGGATTAAACTTACTAATCAATGGGAAAATGCATTTTAAAACATGATGTGAAATTATGACATCCCCACCAGAATGCCTAGAATGAAAACAATGGAAAATACCAAGTACTGGTGGTGGCTTGAGGCAATTGAAATTCTCATATATCAGTGATAGAGTTGTAAACTGTAAGAACCACTTTAAAAAAATATTTCTACTAAATCGATTATACTTTATGACATAACAACTATTCCTAGATATGCACCTACAAACATGCATATAATTTTTCACCAAAAGACATGTATTACTATATTCATAGCAGTATTTGTAATAGGCAAGACCTAGAAACTCCTGGAAACAAATGACCACCAACAGTAGGATGAATAGATTAATTGTTATATATTCACATAGTGGAAAATTATAAAGTAATAAGAACAATCTACAACTACACATG
>NW_007217347.1:0-738 GCF_000164805.1 Carlito syrichta
TCCTGGGAAACTGTGAACATTAATAAAGACATGTTTGCAAGAGTGCCTGAGCACATCAGGAAGAAGTCCCATGTCGGGAGTGCAGTGACCATTGTGATTTTTCTATACTCCTAGAATACAGCCCGTGCCCCTGGCTCTCTATCTCTTTTATCTTGAAAAGACTAGAGAAATTACAACACTTAAAATATAGTCATTCCACATTCAATTCGCTGTTTAAAAAGCAGAGGAAAGGAAACATGATAAGGTTGTCCTGTATTCAGAAATTAACGCAGAAGAAGGGTGGTTTCTGAGCAGAGGCAGCACACTTACGGCCACTATGTATCATGTGTGCTGTTTCTTCACATTGGGAATGATAGAGAATGTTCTCCTTCTCTCTCAGCTATTTTCAATTAGGCCAGTTGAAACTGCCAACACTTTGGATCTGAAATACACCCCTAAAGCCAGATTTAAGCTCTATGTGATTCACTTGGCTATAAAAACTGCTGTGTTTATCTGGGTTGAACTAGCTTAGGCCAATGCTTTTCTGCAAACACACTAAACTGAACTTCAAAATGAGTAGGACATGTCGACAATCTGTCAGTGGCCCCTATAGCCAATCAATTAACTGGTTTTGTCAGTTTTACCTCAGAAATGACTCCTGAATCTAGAACTTCCCATGTGTACCTACTGCCACAACCTTAATTCATACCTCTATCTACCTTCTCGCTCTTAAACCAATGCAAATACTTCCTAAGAATC
>NW_007217348.1:0-731 GCF_000164805.1 Carlito syrichta
CATTAATAAAGACATGTTTGCAAGAGTGCCTGAGCACATCAGGAAGAAGTCCCATGTCGGGAGTGCAGTGACCATTGTGATTTTTCTATACTCCTAGAATACAGCCCGTGCCCCTGGCTCTCTATCTCTTTTATCTTGAAAAGACTAGAGAAATTACAACACTTAAAATATAGTCATTCCACATTCAATTCGCTGTTTAAAAAGCAGAGGAAAGGAAACATGATAAGGTTGTCCTGTATTCAGAAATTAACGCAGAAGAAGGGTGGTTTCTGAGCAGAGGCAGCACACTTACGGCCACTATGTATCATGTGTGCTGTTTCTTCACATTGGGAATGATAGAGAATGTTCTCCTTCTCTCTCAGCTATTTTCAATTAGGCCAGTTGAAACTGCCAACACTTTGGATCTGAAATACACCCCTAAAGCCAGATTTAAGCTCTATGTGATTCACTTGGCTATAAAAACTGCTGTGTTTATCTGGGTTGAACTAGCTTAGGCCAATGCTTTTCTGCAAACACACTAAACTGAACTTCAAAATGAGTAGGACATGTCGACAATCTGTCAGTGGCCCCTATAGCCAATCAATTAACTGGTTTTGTCAGTTTTACCTCAGAAATGACTCCTGAATCTAGAACTTCCCATGTGTACCTACTGCCACAACCTTAATTCATACCTCTATCTACCTTCTCGCTCTTAAACCAATGCAAATACTTCCTAAGAATCCCTAACACTC
>NW_007217349.1:0-830 GCF_000164805.1 Carlito syrichta
GTGGTTTCTGAGCAGAGGCAGCACACTTACGGCCACTATGTATCATGTGTGCTGTTTCTTCACATTGGGAATGATAGAGAATGTTCTCCTTCTCTCTCAGCTATTTTCAATTAGGCCAGTTGAAACTGCCAACACTTTGGATCTGAAATACACCCCTAAAGCCAGATTTAAGCTCTATGTGATTCACTTGGCTATAAAAACTGCTGTGTTTATCTGGGTTGAACTAGCTTAGGCCAATGCTTTTCTGCAAACACACTAAACTGAACTTCAAAATGAGTAGGACATGTCGACAATCTGTCAGTGGCCCCTATAGCCAATCAATTAACTGGTTTTGTCAGTTTTACCTCAGAAATGACTCCTGAATCTAGAACTTCCCATGTGTACCTACTGCCACAACCTTAATTCATACCTCTATCTACCTTCTCGCTCTTAAACCAATGCAAATACTTCCTAAGAATCCCTAACACTCTAGCCTCTCAAGAGTTCCACAAAGCAAAGCATGCTTCATCTCTTTGTTAAAATGATGACAGAATCTGACCCAGATGCCTGAGTATGGTTAACTAGCCTTGCAGCTCCTTGCTGCAATTTCTCCATCTCCACTCCCTGTATGTTCTTATCACCATGAACTCATCTTTCTCTGATAGCATGGTGTCGTCCTATTCATGCTCTTTCTTGCTCTCTGACCCGCTTTACCCTGACCCCTTCACCCTCTGAGTTCCCTATTTTTTAGCTTTTGAGAGCTGGTTCCAATATCATCTTTTCAATTCCAGCTCTCCTACCTTCTCTCTTCTCTGGACTCCACCACACAGTGTTTATTCCACTGATTGTAA
>NW_007217350.1:0-852 GCF_000164805.1 Carlito syrichta
TCTTTGTTAAAATGATGACAGAATCTGACCCAGATGCCTGAGTATGGTTAACTAGCCTTGCAGCTCCTTGCTGCAATTTCTCCATCTCCACTCCCTGTATGTTCTATCACCATGAACTCATCTTTCTCTGATAGCATGGTGTCGTCCTATTCATGCTCTTTCTTGCTCTCTGACCCGCTTTACCCTGACCCCTTCACCCTCTGAGTTCCCTATTTTTTAGCTTTTGAGAGCTGGTTCCAATATCATCTTTTCAATTCCAGCTCTCCTACCTTCTCTCTTCTCTGGACTCCCACCACACAGTGTTTATTCCACTGATTGTAATCACATGCACATGTCTCTCCTCCAGACTCAGAGCACATTGCCTGGTTGATAGCCATAAATGCTTTGAGAATGAAACTTGCTTGTCCTCATAATTCTATGGTAACGAAAAGATTAATCAGAAAAAGTTTTGTTGTATTTCATGAATAAAAATAAACTTATCTATACTTTCCTGGAATAGAAGTCATAACCCCATTGGCAGTTCTGGCTGCCAAGGATTTCTAGGGTTTGCAACTTTTATCCATTTTTTTCTACCACTAGCAGAATTTAATTTTGTTTTTATGATTGTCATCTTTTAAAAATTTTTTCCTCTTCAATTTTTGCCAGTCCAAAGTAGGTGAAATTTACAGTTCTAGTAAATAAAAAGGCATTATTGGCATAGCCAACCCTTATGAATACATCTCTTTTCCAGCTATATTTCAATTACTTTTATGTCGGTTGAAATTCAGTGTAACCCTGAATGTCATTCATTATGCTCCTCTTTGCTTTAGTTTATAATTTAATTGAAATAAACAATAGATCATAGAAAAGGAG
>NW_007217351.1:0-6924 GCF_000164805.1 Carlito syrichta
GCAGCCTTGACCTGCTGGGCTCCGGCGATCCTTCTGCCTCAGTCTTCCAAGTAGCTGGAACTACAGGTGCGCGCTACCACGTCTGGCTCATTTTGATTTTGTTGTAGAGATGAGGTTTTGCCAAATTACCCAGGCGGGCTCAAACCCGCGGGCTCAGGCGATCCACTCACCTAAGCCTCCCAAGGGCGTGGGATGACAGGCTGGGCCACCAGCCGGGTTTGTTATTGTTCTTCTTCACTTTGATGGCCCTGAATGGCACAGTGGGTGGCATGGGAGGCACAAACTCCAATAGCAACCCCATTCACCTACCACACATGAGTAGAAAAAGGTGTTCCTGTGACCTAAATCAGGTGAGAGTATCCTTGTTTTATTTCTTTCTTCTTTTTCTCTCTTGTTTTGCCCTGATGTCAGGCCTCAGTCCCAGAGAAGCATAACTTTGTCAGTACAGGCAGCTAAAACTCCGAGAGAGGTCCTGTCTTTCTGGCCAGAACACCCAGAAAAAGAGGCCTATGAGTGTGTGAGATTATGGGGTTTTTACAGATAGGAGATAGCTAGAGAAGAGAACCCCTAATTCTGTGTCTGGGCCCAAACAAGTTCAAGGCTCACCTCTGAGTGGCACATTTGTTTGACAGACCCTAACAAACAAAGCAAAATCTTTGTACCTGAGCTGAGATATAAACCTTTGCCCGAGTTTCAGGTTAACCCCTGAGTGGTGCATTTATTGGACAGGTGCAAAGCAGCCTAGCACAGCCTTTGAAAACAGAAGGGAGTTAGGATCACTAAACCCAAAAAGTAAACCAAATGTGTTTTATGTCTATTGATTGTTTGCTAAAACAAGCAAATTAACATAGCCTGATAGATTTTTAACAGGACATATGACATAATAGTCAAATGCCCAGGATATAACCCAAAGTTAGTCCATATAGAAAGAAGCAGAAAACATGACTAATTCTCAAGAGAAAAGGCAGTAGTTACTAGCAGATGAAATTTCTAGCTTGAGTAGATGTTGGAAACATCAAAGTATTGATAAAAATATTTGAAATGAATAGAAATAAATTATCATCAGATAAATAGAAATGATTGAAAAGCAGATGGAAATTTTATAAAGACAAAACAATATCTGAACTGAAAAAGTCAGTGGATACACTTGGTACTAGAATGGACATGAGAAAGAAAAGAGTCAGTGAGCTTAAATCTAGATTTGTAGGAATTATTCAGTGTGAAGGACAAGGAGAAAAATGCTGGAGGAAAAATGAACAGAGCCTCTGGGACCTTTAGGATAATATCAAAAGTTCTAATGTAAAGTTCACTGGAGTTTCAGAAAGATGGGGAAAAGATTGATAGAAAAAATACACACAAGGGAATGATAATGGCCCCAAACTGTACAAACATGGTAGAGGATACAAGTTTATGGATTGAAGAAGCTCAGCAAACCCCAAACAGTATTAATGTAAAGGAATCTATGCCCAGACAGTATTAATGTAAAGGAATCTATGCCCAGATAATGAAAAAAAGAACAAAAAATGTTGAAAGAATCTAATAAGAAAAGATACTTTATATATAAGAGAAAATGCAAGCTGAATGAACAAAAATCAATGAGACCAGAAGACAGTGAAATATATCTTCATAGTGCTAAAAAGAAAACAAAAACCAGAAAACAACCTAAATTCTGTCAATTCATAATTCTATAATCAGGGAAACTATCCTTTAGAAATGAAGGCAAAATAAACATCGCAGATGAAAGAAAATGCATCACCAATAAATCTGCTGTAAAACAAATGCTAAGTAAAATCTTTTAGAATGAAAGGAAGCAAGCTGGGCTCGGTGGCTCAGCCTATAATCCCAGCGCTTTGGGAGGCTGAGGTGAATGGATTGCCTGAGCCCGCGGATTCGAGACCCGCCTGGGCAACTTGGCGAGACCTCGTCTCTACAATAAATCACAAAATTAGCCGGGCATGGTAGCCCGGCTCCTCGGAAGGCTGAGGCGGAAGGATCGCCGGAGCCCAGCAGGTCGAGGTTGCGGTGGCCAGGAGCGGCCACTGCACTCCAGTCTGGACGACAGCGAGACTCCGACTCAAAAAAAAAAAAAAAAAAGATGTGTTACAGTTGAAAACAAAAATTATAATATTTTCTGATGAGGTTTTCCATGTGTGCAGATATACTACATTTGACATATATCAATATAACCTAAAGGAAGAGGATAAAGACATCTATATATTAGAAAGACTTCTATATTTTATTTGAAATGTTAAAATAATAGCTAATTAGATCATGAAAGGTTTGATATGTATGATAATACTTAAAGCAACCACACGATAAAGAGATAGAAAAAAAAGCTAGTAGATAAACTAAAAGAGAATATTAAAATTTAAATAATTATTTGAAAGGTAGAAAAGGTAAACTGAGGGAAAAAACTCATAAACGCCAGAGAAAACAAATAGTAACATTTAGACCTAAGTTCAGCCTTATCAATCATTATATCAAATGCAAATGATCTAACCAAACTAATTAGCATATTGTTGAGTTGAATTTAAAAAGAAACAATCCCAAGTATATGATGCCTACACTTTAACTATAAAGACATAGATTGCTCAGAAGCAAAAGGAAAGAAACATACATACGATATTCTTTTCCCAGTAGTTGCTAGAACAAGTAGACAGAAAACCGGTAATTGTACAGAACTCCAGAGCAACCTATTAATTAACATAGCTAATGTTTACCTAAGATTCCATCCACCAACCGCAGGCAACATGCTTTTTCCAAGTACATATGAAGCAGTCACCAAGCTAGACCAAGAGGGACCATAAGACATGTCTTAACACATTTTAAACAGTTGAAATTAATCAAAAGGTGTGTTCTCTAATCATAATGGAACCTAACCTAGAAATTAACGACAGAAAAGTACTTGAAAATTCCAAAAATATTTGGAAATCTGAAAAGACACTTCTAGATAACTATAAGTCAATGAATAATTTACAAAAATAATGAGAAAGTATTATGGATAGAATGAAAAGAAAAACACAGCCTATCAAAACTTGTGAACTGCAGCATGGTTTAGAGAGAAATTTATAATACTAAATGCCTTTATTTGAAAAGAAGGAAGATCTCAAATCAATAACCTGAATTTCTACTTTATAAAATTAGAAGAGCAAACTAAGTCACCATCCAACAACACGTTTTGTTCATTTTGATATTATTTTAGTGAAAAATATGTTTCATGAGAAAAAATACTGGGAGAATATGCATTGACGATTATCTAGTATTTACTCATGAGTAAAATTTCATTAAAGAAAAAAGACAATAATGATTGAAGTAAAAATCAGTCAAATAGAAAACTGAAAAGCAATGGAAAAATTATCAATAAAAACCAAAGGTTGATTTTTTGAAGTAATCAGCAAACTGACAAACACTTAGCTAAAATAACTCGCATAAAAGAGAAAAGATATATATAATAAAGTCAGAATGAAAAAAGGCTATATACTACTAACTTTGTAGAAATTAAAATAAGTATCAAGAAATAATATGAAAAACTCAATGCCAAATACTTGATTTTTTTCCAAATAAATTCCATTTTGTATATTTAAGGTACATAGCATGATCTTTTTTTTTAGATTAGAAAATATAGTTTATTTAAAAGTAAATTAGAGAGAGAGAGAGAGAAAAGATTCACCTCCCCAAGGTGGGAGAGAGGGCCAAATCCAGGGACCATGGGGACAGCCATAGCTCAAAAGAGCACATGGCCACCCCAAAGTCTAGCAATGCAGTGACCCATAACATGATCTTACGGGACCCATATGGGTAGTAAAGTGGTTGTTGTGATAAAACAAATTAGCATATCTATCATCTCATAGTTACCCTGTGTGTGGCAAGAATAGCTAAAATCGACTCATTTAGCAGATAGAGGAGGGAGCCATGGGCCAAGGAAACCACGCAGCCTCTGGAAAATGGAAAAAGCAACAAAGCAGAGCCTTTCCAAGAGCCTCCCCAGGGACCGTGGGCCTGCCCACAACTTAATTTTGGCCCAGTGAAACTCATCTGGGACTTCTGACTTCCAGAACTATAAAATTACAAACTTGTCTTTGTTTTAAACCACAAAGTTTGCGATAATTTGTCGCAGCAGCAATAGGAGACTAAGTCACCATCCGACAACACGTTTAGCTCATTTTGATATGATTTTAGTGAAAAATATGTTTCATGAGAAAAAATACTGGGAGAATATGCACTGAAGAATATCTAGTATTTATCCATGAGTAAAATTTCTTTAAAGTCATTGTCTATATTTTCTATAGCAAACGCATATTTCTTCTATCATAAGTGAATTTTTTAAGGAAGGAAAATATGGTTTTCATGAATTGAGTCGATACTGAAATGCAATGATGGAATATATGGATTATACATCTTTTCTAAAGGAAAATTGAGAGTATTGTAATAGAGCAATCTTTTACAGAGTCAATGAGATCAGATCAGCCTAAACAGATTGATTAGCAGTTTAGTACATACTAAATTTAAAAAGTTGACAATTTAATTGAAATTGACCAATGATTAAAAAGACACAATTTTTGTTACTGACTCCAGAAGAAAGATAAAAATATGAATATACCTATAACAAGTAAAGTAATTGAATTAATAATTATTTCTCATGAAGAAAATTCCTGGCTCCAATGTCTTCACTTGTAAGTTCTAACAATGATTAAAGACAAAAATAATGCCAGTTCTACACAAGCTCAGAAAAGACAGAATGAAAGAAAATATTAGAAATTGAATCTAGCACTATATAAAAAGGATAATATATCGAGACCTAGTGGAGTTCATACCAGATATGTAGGTTGGTTCAATTTGCAAATAATCAATCAATGAAATTCACCATATCAACAGACTGAATAAGGAAAAACCATATGATCTTCTGGATAATATTTGACATCTGTTCATGATAAAAACTCTTATTCAAACCAGGGGTAGAATGAAACTTTCTTATACAAGACAAAAAGCATCTCCAAAAAGGCCTATCTCTTACAACATATTTAATGATGATAGAATGCTCTCCTTCAAAGATTGGGAACAAGGCAAAGATATCTGCCCTCACAATTCCTAATCCTCACAGAGGAGGTCCTAGTCAGTACAATTATGTAAGCCAAAGAAATAAAAGGCATGCAGATTGAAAGAAAAAAAATAGCATTTAAATGAGTCTGGCAAGATTCCAGGATACAAAGTTGATATGTAAAAATCAATTGTGTTTCAATATGCTAACATTGAATTCTTAGAAATTTTAATTTAAAAACAGTATAATTTACAACAGGACCCCCAAAATTAAATACCTAGATATTTCAGTTGTACATATGATTCCTATTCTCATTTACTAATTTATTTTTCCTGAGAATATTTATAAGCACATAGCAACCCAAGCTTGATAAGTGGTTGAATAAGTCTGACTAGGAAACGTTAGGATGGGAATTTTTACCAAATCCATAGAGTAAAGTAGAATTGGAAGTGTGAACACGGGAGTGAATTTAATTAGTTTTTTTTCCTAAGAAGAGACATTTAAACTTGCACTTTAAAAAGTAGATTTAAAGGCAAGCATTCAAGTTTAAGCAGGTTGTTCAACCATACTCTAGCTAAAAAACTGAATCCATGAAACAGAGTAGAGATTTTCACATGGTGTTCTATGGATCCAAAAAGTTCTGCAGAACTGCCTCGGGGCCCAGTATGTGTGAGTGTGTGTGGGTATAAATGTGAGTGAATGAGGTATGTGTACCTGTGGATATATGTGTATAAATGCGGGAGAGCATGCAGATGTGTGTGTGTGTTAATGTGTGTGTGTTAATGTGATTGAATGCCAATGTGCGTACATGTGAGCAAATAGTTTTGTGTGTGCAAATGAGTGAACGAGTGTGTAAAGTGCATGTGTGTGCACACATGTGTGCACTGGAGAGTGCCTAATGAGGTCCTGCCCGCACTCTTTTCTCCCACCATCTCAAAGCAGTTTTGCTTGGTTTGTATTTCATTGGAGTTCTATGTAAGGGTTTTTTGAAAAAGTTTCATGACTAAAAATAAATGCGAAAACCTGTGACCCATCAAACCAAGAAAAGCAATGGACAAGGATCTCCAAGGCAGACAGCAGGTAGATAGTAAAGTTCTGCTCAAGAAGCTGGCATTGGATAGAGCCTGAAGAATTTTTCCATGACCTTATCAAGGGTAATTTGGGCTTTGAGGACAGGAACTTTAACTACTGAGGAACTCAAGGAGTGGAAGGGAGTTCAGTTGTTGATAGGAAAATTACAGGGAACTAGTCAGTAACGTCATTGAGGCAAGAACACATTTTGTGTTAAATTGGACCGTAAAGGTCTGAACCATAACCATGAGAAATGTGATCCAGTAGACTATGACCTGGGAGCAACTTTGGGCCCAGAGTCAGGGATGGGGACAAATCTGCAACGGGGTGATGCCGCCATGCAATGCTTTTCGGGGCAGTGGTTCTTGGAATATTTTATTTAGCATCTATTAGGCAGATCTTGTGCTCCTCTGTCAATCTACTGAATGAGGCCCTCGAGCTGGGATCCAGAAACCTGTTTGTTTTCTTTTTTAAACAAGAGTGCATCCTGGTGAATCTGATACCTTCCCATGTGTAGAACAACTTGCCAAGTTTTTCAAAATTCCTTGTTGCTAAGATTCATGCTGGTGCTTGTTAAACATTCAGCTTTTTAGACTCTTTCACTAAAGATGCCTAGTGGAGATGAAACCGAGATATTTATATGTCGGATTATTCTTATCATAGACAATACCAGTGAGAGATATCAAGGTAAGAGTCACAGATGCAACATTTCTGGTTTTTATTGATGATCTATTTTAATGTTACAGATAACTCATAACGATTATTAAAAATCACTTTTAGGTTGTCTTTCTCTCACTAGAAACAATTTCATGAAA
>NW_007217352.1:0-764 GCF_000164805.1 Carlito syrichta
GATGGGAATTTTTACCAAATCCATAGAGTAAAGTAGAATTGGAAGTGTGAACACGGGAGTGAATTTAATTAGTTTTTTTTCCTAAGAAGAGACATTTAAACTTGCACTTTAAAAAGTAGATTTAAAGGCAAGCATTCAAGTTTAAGCAGGTTGTTCAACCATACTCTAGCTAAAAAACTGAATCCATGAAACAGAGTAGAGATTTTCACATGGTGTTCTATGGATCCAAAAAGTTCTGCAGAACTGCCTCGGGGCCCAGTATGTGTGAGTGTGTGTGGGTATAAATGTGAGTGAATGAGGTATGTGTACCTGTGGATATATGTGTATAAATGCGGGAGAGCATGCAGATGTGTGTGTGTGTTAATGTGTGTGTGTTAATGTGATTGAATGCCAATGTGCGTACATGTGAGCAAATAGTTTTGTGTGTGCAAATGAGTGAACGAGTGTGTAAAGTGCATGTGTGTGCACACATGTGTGCACTGGAGAGTGCCTAATGAGGTCCTGCCCGCACTCTTTTCTCCCACCATCTCAAAGCAGTTTTGCTTGGTTTGTATTTCATTGGAGTTCTATGTAAGGGTTTTTTGAAAAAGTTTCATGACTAAAAATAAATGCGAAAACCTGTGACCCATCAAACCAAGAAAAGCAATGGACAAAGGATCTCCAAGGCAGACAGCAGGTAGATAGTAAGTTCTGCTCAAGAGCTGGCATTGGATAGAGCCTGAAGATTTTTCCATGACCTTATCAAGGGTAATTTGGGCTTTGAG
>NW_007217353.1:0-6340 GCF_000164805.1 Carlito syrichta
GCAGCCTTGACCTGCTGGGCTCCGGCGATCCTTCTGCCTCAGTCTTCCAAGTAGCTGGAACTACAGGTGCGCGCTACCACGTCTGGCTCATTTTGATTTTGTTGTAGAGATGAGGTTTTGCCAAATTACCCAGGCGGGCTCAAACCCGCGGGCTCAGGCGATCCACTCACCTAAGCCTCCCAAGGGCGTGGGATGACAGGCTGGGCCACCAGCCGGGTTTGTTATTGTTCTTCTTCACTTTGATGGCCCTGAATGGCACAGTGGGTGGCATGGGAGGCACAAACTCCAATAGCAACCCCATTCACCTACCACACATGAGTAGAAAAAGGTGTTCCTGTGACCTAAATCAGGTGAGAGTATCCTTGTTTTATTTCTTTCTTCTTTTTCTCTCTTGTTTTGCCCTGATGTCAGGCCTCAGTCCCAGAGAAGCATAACTTTGTCAGTACAGGCAGCTAAAACTCCGAGAGAGGTCCTGTCTTTCTGGCCAGAACACCCAGAAAAAGAGGCCTATGAGTGTGTGAGATTATGGGGTTTTTACAGATAGGAGATAGCTAGAGAAGAGAACCCCTAATTCTGTGTCTGGGCCCAAACAAGTTCAAGGCTCACCTCTGAGTGGCACATTTGTTTGACAGACCCTAACAAACAAAGCAAAATCTTTGTACCTGAGCTGAGATATAAACCTTTGCCCGAGTTTCAGGTTAACCCCTGAGTGGTGCATTTATTGGACAGGTGCAAAGCAGCCTAGCACAGCCTTTGAAAACAGAAGGGAGTTAGGATCACTAAACCCAAAAAGTAAACCAAATGTGTTTTATGTCTATTGATTGTTTGCTAAAACAAGCAAATTAACATAGCCTGATAGATTTTTAACAGGACATATGACATAATAGTCAAATGCCCAGGATATAACCCAAAGTTAGTCCATATAGAAAGAAGCAGAAAACATGACTAATTCTCAAGAGAAAAGGCAGTAGTTACTAGCAGATGAAATTTCTAGCTTGAGTAGATGTTGGAAACATCAAAGTATTGATAAAAATATTTGAAATGAATAGAAATAAATTATCATCAGATAAATAGAAATGATTGAAAAGCAGATGGAAATTTTATAAAGACAAAACAATATCTGAACTGAAAAAGTCAGTGGATACACTTGGTACTAGAATGGACATGAGAAAGAAAAGAGTCAGTGAGCTTAAATCTAGATTTGTAGGAATTATTCAGTGTGAAGGACAAGGAGAAAAATGCTGGAGGAAAAATGAACAGAGCCTCTGGGACCTTTAGGATAATATCAAAAGTTCTAATGTAAAGTTCACTGGAGTTTCAGAAAGATGGGGAAAAGATTGATAGAAAAAATACACACAAGGGAATGATAATGGCCCCAAACTGTACAAACATGGTAGAGGATACAAGTTTATGGATTGAAGAAGCTCAGCAAACCCCAAACAGTATTAATGTAAAGGAATCTATGCCCAGACAGTATTAATGTAAAGGAATCTATGCCCAGATAATGAAAAAAAGAACAAAAAATGTTGAAAGAATCTAATAAGAAAAGATACTTTATATATAAGAGAAAATGCAAGCTGAATGAACAAAAATCAATGAGACCAGAAGACAGTGAAATATATCTTCATAGTGCTAAAAAGAAAACAAAAACCAGAAAACAACCTAAATTCTGTCAATTCATAATTCTATAATCAGGGAAACTATCCTTTAGAAATGAAGGCAAAATAAACATCGCAGATGAAAGAAAATGCATCACCAATAAATCTGCTGTAAAACAAATGCTAAGTAAAATCTTTTAGAATGAAAGGAAGCAAGCTGGGCTCGGTGGCTCAGCCTATAATCCCAGCGCTTTGGGAGGCTGAGGTGAATGGATTGCCTGAGCCCGCGGATTCGAGACCCGCCTGGGCAACTTGGCGAGACCTCGTCTCTACAATAAATCACAAAATTAGCCGGGCATGGTAGCCCGGCTCCTCGGAAGGCTGAGGCGGAAGGATCGCCGGAGCCCAGCAGGTCGAGGTTGCGGTGGCCAGGAGCGGCCACTGCACTCCAGTCTGGACGACAGCGAGACTCCGACTCAAAAAAAAAAAAAAAAAAGATGTGTTACAGTTGAAAACAAAAATTATAATATTTTCTGATGAGGTTTTCCATGTGTGCAGATATACTACATTTGACATATATCAATATAACCTAAAGGAAGAGGATAAAGACATCTATATATTAGAAAGACTTCTATATTTTATTTGAAATGTTAAAATAATAGCTAATTAGATCATGAAAGGTTTGATATGTATGATAATACTTAAAGCAACCACACGATAAAGAGATAGAAAAAAAAGCTAGTAGATAAACTAAAAGAGAATATTAAAATTTAAATAATTATTTGAAAGGTAGAAAAGGTAAACTGAGGGAAAAAACTCATAAACGCCAGAGAAAACAAATAGTAACATTTAGACCTAAGTTCAGCCTTATCAATCATTATATCAAATGCAAATGATCTAACCAAACTAATTAGCATATTGTTGAGTTGAATTTAAAAAGAAACAATCCCAAGTATATGATGCCTACACTTTAACTATAAAGACATAGATTGCTCAGAAGCAAAAGGAAAGAAACATACATACGATATTCTTTTCCCAGTAGTTGCTAGAACAAGTAGACAGAAAACCGGTAATTGTACAGAACTCCAGAGCAACCTATTAATTAACATAGCTAATGTTTACCTAAGATTCCATCCACCAACAGCAGGCAACATGCTTTTTCCAAGTACATATGAAGCAGTCACCAAGCTAGACCAAGAGGGACCATAAGACATGTCTTAACACATTTTAAACAGTTGAAATTAATCAAAAGGTGTGTTCTCTAATCATAATGGAACCTAACCTAGAAATTAACGACAGAAAAGTACTTGAAAATTCCAAAAATATTTGGAAATCTGAAAAGACACTTCTAGATAACTATAAGTCAATGAATAATTTACAAAAATAATGAGAAAGTATTATGGATAGAATGAAAAGAAAAACACAGCCTATCAAAACTTGTGAACTGCAGCATGGTTTAGAGAGAATTTATAATACTAAATGCCTTTATTTGAAAGAAGGAGATCTCAAATCAATAACCTGAATTTCTACTTTATAAAATTAGAAGAGCAAACTAAGTCACCATCCAACAACACGTTTTGTTCATTTTGATATTATTTTAGTGAAAAATATGTTTCATGAGAAAAAATACTGGGAGAATATGCATTGACGATTATCTAGTATTTACTCATGAGTAAAATTTCATTAAAGAAAAAAGACAATAATGATTGAAGTAAAAATCAGTCAAATAGAAAACTGAAAAGCAATGGAAAAATTATCAATAAAACCAAAGGTTGATTTTTTGAAGTAATCAGCAAACTGACAAACACTTAGCTAAAATAACTCGCATAAAAGAGAAAAGATATATATAATAAAAGTCAGGAATGAAAAAGGCTATATACTACTAACTTTGTAGAAATTAAAATAAGTATCAAGAAATAATATGAAAAACTCAATGCCAAATACTTGATTTTTTTCCAAATAAATTCCATTTTGTATATTTAAGGTACATAGCATGATCTTTTTTTTTAGATTAGAAAATATAGTTTATTTAAAAGTAAATTAGAGAGAGAGAGAGAGAAAAGATTCACCTCCCCAAGGTGGGAGAGAGGGCCAAATCCAGGGACCATGGGGACAGCCATAGCTCAAAAGAGCACATGGCCACCCCAAAGTCTAGCAATGCAGTGACCCATAACATGATCTTACGGGACCCATATGGGTAGTAAAGTGGTTGTTGTGATAAAACAAATTAGCATATCTATCATCTCATAGTTACCCTGTGTGTGGCAAGAATAGCTAAAATCGACTCATTTAGCAGATAGAGGAGGGAGCCATGGGCCAAGGAAACCACGCAGCCTCTGGAAAATGGAAAAAGCAACAAAGCAGAGCCTTTCCAAGAGCCTCCCCAGGGACCGTGGGCCTGCCCACAACTTAATTTTGGCCCAGTGAAACTCATCTGGGACTTCTGACTTCCAGAACTATAAAATTACAAACTTGTCTTTGTTTTAAACCACAAAGTTTGCGATAATTTGTCGCAGCAGCAATAGGAGACTAAGTCACCATCCGACAACACGTTTAGCTCATTTTGATATGATTTTAGTGAAAAATATGTTTCATGAGAAAAAATACTGGGAGAATATGCACTGAAGAATATCTAGTATTTATCCATGAGTAAAATTTCTTTAAAGTCATTGTCTATATTTTCTATAGCAAACGCATATTTCTTCTATCATAAGTGAATTTTTTAAGGAAGGAAAATATGGTTTTCATGAATTGAGTCGATACTGAAATGCAATGATGGAATATATGGATTATACATCTTTTCTAAAGGAAAATTGAGAGTATTGTAATAGAGCAATCTTTTACAGAGTCAATGAGATCAGATCAGCCTAAACAGATTGATTAGCAGTTTAGTACATACTAAATTTAAAAAGTTGACAATTTAATTGAAATTGACCAATGATTAAAAAGACACAATTTTTGTTACTGACTCCAGAAGAAAGATAAAAATATGAATATACCTATAACAAGTAAAGTAATTGAATTAATAATTATTTCTCATGAAGAAAATTCCTGGCTCCAATGTCTTCACTTGTAAGTTCTAACAATGATTAAAGACAAAAATAATGCCAGTTCTACACAAGCTCAGAAAAGACAGAATGAAAGAAAATATTAGAAATTGAATCTAGCACTATATAAAAAGGATAATATATCGAGACCTAGTGGAGTTCATACCAGATATGTAGGTTGGTTCAATTTGCAAATAATCAATCAATGAAATTCACCATATCAACAGACTGAATAAGGAAAAACCATATGATCTTCTGGATAATATTTGACATCTGTTCATGATAAAAACTCTTATTCAAACCAGGGGTAGAATGAAACTTTCTTATACAAGACAAAAAGCATCTCCAAAAAGGCCTATCTCTTACAACATATTTAATGATGATAGAATGCTCTCCTTCAAAGATTGGGAACAAGGCAAAGATATCTGCCCTCACAATTCCTAATCCTCACAGAGGAGGTCCTAGTCAGTACAATTATGTAAGCCAAAGAAATAAAAGGCATGCAGATTGAAAGAAAAAAAATAGCATTTAAATGAGTCTGGCAAGATTCCAGGATACAAAGTTGATATGTAAAAATCAATTGTGTTTCAATATGCTAACATTGAATTCTTAGAAATTTTAATTTAAAAACAGTATAATTTACAACAGGACCCCCAAAATTAAATACCTAGATATTTCAGTTGTACATATGATTCCTATTCTCATTTACTAATTTATTTTTCCTGAGAATATTTATAAGCACATAGCAACCCAAGCTTGATAAGTGGTTGAATAAGTCTGACTAGGAAACGTTAGGATGGGAATTTTTACCAAATCCATAGAGTAAAGTAGAATTGGAAGTGTGAACACGGGAGTGAATTTAATTAGTTTTTTTTCCTAAGAAGAGACATTTAAACTTGCACTTTAAAAAGTAGATTTAAAGGCAAGCATTCAAGTTTAAGCAGTGTCACCATACTCTAGCTAAAAACTGAATCCATGAAACAGAGTAGAGATTTTCACATGGTGTTCTATGGATCCAAAAAGTTCTGCAGAACTGCCTCGGGGGCCCAGTATGTGTGAGTGTGTGTGGGTATAAATGTGAGTGAATGAGGTATGTGTACCTGTGGATATATGTGTATAAATGCGGGAGAGCATGCAGATGTGTGTGTGTGTTAATGTGTGTGTGTTAATGTGATTGAATGCCAATGTGCGTACATGTGAGCAAATAGTTTTGTGTGTGCAAATGAGTGAACGAGTGTGTAAAGTGCATGTGTGTGCACACATGTGTGCACTGGAGAGTGCCTAATGAGGTCCTGCCCGCACTCTTTTCTCCCACCATCTCAAAGCAGTTTTGCTTGGTTTGTATTTCATTGGAGTTCTATGTAAGGGTTTTTTGAAAAAGTTTCATGACTAAAAATAAATGCGAAAACCTGTGACCCATCAAACCAAGAAAAGCAATGGACAAGGATCTCCAAGGCAGACAGCAGGTAGATAGTAAAGTTCTGCTCAAGAAGCTGGCATTGGATAGAGCCTGAAGAATTTTTCCATGACCTTATCAAGGGTAATTTGGGCTTTGAGGACAGGAACTTTAACTACTGAGGAACTCAAGGAGTGGAAGGGAGTTCAGTTGTTGATAGGAAAATTACAGGGAACTAGTCAGTAACGTCATTGAGGCAAGAACACATTTTGTGTTAAATTGGACCGTAAAGGTCTGAA
>NW_007217354.1:0-2047 GCF_000164805.1 Carlito syrichta
AGGGGACAGTACAGATGGAAGCTGCATTCTTTTATGATCTACCCATGGAAGTCATGTAGCACGACTTTTGCCACATCCTATGAAATGAGTCACTAAGTTCAGTCCACATTCAAGAGGAGAGGAATCAGACTTCACCTTCCAATGGAAGGATTACCAAAATTTAAAATGGGAACATTTAAAAAAAATCCATTAAGAATGAAGTTAAGTTCAACTACAGAGAGATATTTCTGCACATTTCAGGTATGACTTATGCGTTTCAGACTTCCATCTAAATACTTCTTGGTTCTCTCTATCACCTCTGCCTCTTCTCTCCATCACCATTGCCTCTTCCCTGGTATGGGTTACCCTTATCTCTCACCAAGAGTCTTGTAACAGCCTCATCACTGTCAGGATTTTTCTGCCTCCAGTCTGCTTTCTACCCTGCAGCCAAAGCACATTCTTTCTAGAATGCAGACAAACCATATCATTCTCTGGTTTAAAATGATTCAATGGTTTCTTTTTCAAAAAATTGAGATGTAATTCACATACCATAAAATCCCTTATTTTGAATTATACAATTCAGTGGTTTGTAGAATTTTCATAGAATTGTGCAGTCAATTTTAGAACATTTTCATCACCCCCAAAAGAAACCCCGTACCCATTTGCAGTCATTCCCCATATCCCTTCAACAACCCAGCCCTAAGCAACCACTATCAACTTTCTGTCTGTATGATTTTGCCTGTTCTGGACATTTCATGGAAACGACATGTGGTCTTTTGTGACTGACTTATTTCACTTAGTATCATGTTTTCAAGGTTCAGCTGTGCTGTAGTGTGTCCAGTATTTCATGCCTTTTCAGGACTGAATAATATTCCATTGTATGGATACACCACATGCTATTTATCCATGCATCAGTGATGGACATTTGGGCTGTTTCCGCTTTTTGGCTACCATGTGAAGTAATGCTATGAATATTAGCATATGGGCTTTTGTGTGGATGTATGTTTTTAGTTCTCCTGAGTGTATATGTAGGAGCAAAATTGCTGAATTGCTACTATCCTAGCGGGGGTAACATGGTATCTCACTGTGGTTTTGATTTGCATTTCTCTGATGGCTGATGACATTGAACATCTTTCCAAGCACTGACTGGTTGTTTCTATAACTTCTTTGGAGAAATGTTTATTCAAATCCTTTGCCCATTTAAAAATTGTGCTATTTGTCTCATAACTGCTGAGTTGTAAGCATTCTTTATATACTCTGTATATAGGACCGCTATCAATGGCTTCCTTTTGTCTAGAGGATGAGTTTCAGTCCCTTCATCTGGCCTAAGGCCCTCCCTGATCTAACCTGGTTTCCCTCCTGGTGGCTCTGTCTCCTGCCTTCCTTCCCCTTTACTGCTAACCCTTTCCCACTTCCTTGTTTGGTAACTGTACTCTCTCACAACTGGCCCTTTGCCAATGTGATTCCCTCTGCCTGGGACACGATTTCCCCTTCTTGCCTGGCTAATATCCACTCACCCTCTACTTATGCCTTTCCCCGAGGGCTAAAAAGATGGTGCAGCAGGCGGGATCCACGCCTGAGGAGTGGTGGATGTGCAGGGTCAGTCTCTGAGGGCACACATGATTCTGGCACCCTGATGCTGACCATGAGATGGTGGAAAGTGATTGCAACACCCTGCCATGGTTCCAAAGGGGTGGCGGATCCCTGGGGTTTGATGAGATTTCAAAGGTCACTTAGCCAACCTCCTGCCCCAAAGGTGGAGCAGAAGTAGCGTCACCATCCAGCCTGCCCTGTCTCTGGATTTTACCAAGCATGGTGAAATTTCCCTTTGGGGAAAGGGGGTGGTGTATTTATCTGCCGTCAGACAGGAATCCTGGCTCTGCCCTCAACTATGGAATTTAGGGCAGGTCTCCTTAGCTTTTTTTTTTTCTTTCTTTCTTTTGAGTCAGTCTCACTCTGTCACCCAGGCTGGAGTGCAGTGGTATGATCACAGCACACCTTAGCCTTGGCCTCCTGGACTCGGTGATACTTCAGCCTCAGGCTCCCGAGCAGCTGGTACTACAGGTGT
>NW_007217355.1:0-768 GCF_000164805.1 Carlito syrichta
TTCAGTCCACATTCAAGAGGAGAGGAATCAGACTTCACCTTCCAATGGAAGGATTACCAAAATTTAAAATGGGAACATTTAAAAAAAATCCATTAAGAATGAAGTTAAGTTCAACTACAGAGAGATATTTCTGCACATTTCAGGTATGACTTATGCGTTTCAGACTTCCATCTAAATACTTCTTGGTTCTCTCTATCACCTCTGCCTCTTCTCTCCATCACCATTGCCTCTTCCCTGGTATGGGTTACCCTTATCTCTCACCAAGAGTCTTGTAACAGCCTCATCACTGTCAGGATTTTTCTGCCTCCAGTCTGCTTTCTACCCTGCAGCCAAAGCACATTCTTTCTAGAATGCAGACAAACCATATCATTCTCTGGTTTAAAATGATTCAATGGTTTCTTTTTCAAAAAATTGAGATGTAATTCACATACCATAAAATCCCTTATTTTGAATTATACAATTCAGTGGTTTGTAGAATTTTCATAGAATTGTGCAGTCAATTTTAGAACATTTTCATCACCCCCAAAAGAAACCCCGTACCCATTTGCAGTCATTCCCCATATCCCTTCAACAACCCAGCCCTAAGCAACCACTATCAACTTTCTGTCTGTATGATTTTGCCTGTTCTGGACATTTCATGGAAAACGACATGTGGTCTTTTGTGACTGACTTATTTCACTTAGTATCATGTTTTCAAGGTTCAGCTGTGCTGTAGTGTGTCCAGTATTTCATGCCTTTTCAGGACTGAATAATATTCCATTGTATGGA
>NW_007217356.1:0-2047 GCF_000164805.1 Carlito syrichta
GTCTGCTTTCTACCCTGCAGCCAAAGCACATTCTTTCTAGAATGCAGACAAACCATATCATTCTCTGGTTTAAAATGATTCAATGGTTTCTTTTTCAAAAAATTGAGATGTAATTCACATACCATAAAATCCCTTATTTTGAATTATACAATTCAGTGGTTTGTAGAATTTTCATAGAATTGTGCAGTCAATTTTAGAACATTTTCATCACCCCCAAAAGAAACCCCGTACCCATTTGCAGTCATTCCCCATATCCCTTCAACAACCCAGCCCTAAGCAACCACTATCAACTTTCTGTCTGTATGATTTTGCCTGTTCTGGACATTTCATGGAAACGACATGTGGTCTTTTGTGACTGACTTATTTCACTTAGTATCATGTTTTCAAGGTTCAGCTGTGCTGTAGTGTGTCCAGTATTTCATGCCTTTTCAGGACTGAATAATATTCCATTGTATGGATACACCACATGCTATTTATCCATGCATCAGTGATGGACATTTGGGCTGTTTCCGCTTTTTGGCTACCATGTGAAGTAATGCTATGAATATTAGCATATGGGCTTTTGTGTGGATGTATGTTTTTAGTTCTCCTGAGTGTATATGTAGGAGCAAAATTGCTGAATTGCTACTATCCTAGCGGGGGTAACATGGTATCTCACTGTGGTTTTGATTTGCATTTCTCTGATGGCTGATGACATTGAACATCTTTCCAAGCACTGACTGGTTGTTTCTATAACTTCTTTGGAGAAATGTTTATTCAAATCCTTTGCCCATTTAAAAATTGTGCTATTTGTCTCATAACTGCTGAGTTGTAAGCATTCTTTATATACTCTGTATATAGGACCGCTATCAATGGCTTCCTTTTGTCTAGAGGATGAGTTTCAGTCCCTTCATCTGGCCTAAGGCCCTCCCTGATCTAACCTGGTTTCCCTCCTGGTGGCTCTGTCTCCTGCCTTCCTTCCCCTTTACTGCTAACCCTTTCCCACTTCCTTGTTTGGTAACTGTACTCTCTCACAACTGGCCCTTTGCCAATGTGATTCCCTCTGCCTGGGACACGATTTCCCCTTCTTGCCTGGCTAATATCCACTCACCCTCTACTTATGCCTTTCCCCGAGGGCTAAAAAGATGGTGCAGCAGGCGGGATCCACGCCTGAGGAGTGGTGGATGTGCAGGGTCAGTCTCTGAGGGCACACATGATTCTGGCACCCTGATGCTGACCATGAGATGGTGGAAAGTGATTGCAACACCCTGCCATGGTTCCAAAGGGGTGGCGGATCCCTGGGGTTTGATGAGATTTCAAAGGTCACTTAGCCAACCTCCTGCCCCAAAGGTGGAGCAGAAGTAGCGTCACCATCCAGCCTGCCCTGTCTCTGGATTTTACCAAGCATGGTGAAATTTCCCTTTGGGGAAAGGGGGTGGTGTATTTATCTGCCGTCAGACAGGAATCCTGGCTCTGCCCTCAACTATGGAATTTAGGGCAGGTCTCCTTAGCTTTTTTTTTTTCTTTCTTTCTTTTGAGTCAGTCTCACTCTGTCACCCAGGCTGGAGTGCAGTGGTATGATCACAGCACACCTTAGCCTTGGCCTCCTGGACTCGGTGATACTTCAGCCTCAGGCTCCCGAGCAGCTGGTACTACAGGTGTATGCCACCATGCCTGGCTAATTTTTTTTATTTTTTGTAGAGATGGGTTCTCACTATGTTGCCCAGGTTGGTCTCAAACCTCTGGGCTCAAGCGCTCCTCCCACCCCAGCCTCCCAAAGTGCTGGGATTGCAGGCATGAGCTCCCCTTAGTTTGTTTTTTAATCTGAAGATTGGGGCTCATGGGCTGTTATTTTGCACAGAGCAAGCGCTCTGCAATACTGGTCTCCTTTTCCTCCTATTAGAAAACTCTTTGTTAGATTAAGCCTAAATCTGTTTCCCTGTAAATTCCCAATATTGGTCTTAGAGCCATAGGGAGCACATGTCTCATATCCACACTGTCTCATATTTGGAGTCTGTCCCCTTAAAATCCTCTCTTCTGCAAACTCAACTTCTCTCCCAGCGGATCT
>NW_007217357.1:0-764 GCF_000164805.1 Carlito syrichta
TTCCTGTTCTGGACATTTCATGGAAACGACATGTGGTCTTTTGTGACTGACTTATTTCACTTAGTATCATGTTTTCAAGGTTCAGCTGTGCTGTAGTGTGTCCAGTATTTCATGCCTTTTCAGGACTGAATAATATTCCATTGTATGGATACACCACATGCTATTTATCCATGCATCAGTGATGGACATTTGGGCTGTTTCCGCTTTTTGGCTACCATGTGAAGTAATGCTATGAATATTAGCATATGGGCTTTTGTGTGGATGTATGTTTTTAGTTCTCCTGAGTGTATATGTAGGAGCAAAATTGCTGAATTGCTACTATCCTAGCGGGGGTAACATGGTATCTCACTGTGGTTTTGATTTGCATTTCTCTGATGGCTGATGACATTGAACATCTTTCCAAGCACTGACTGGTTGTTTCTATAACTTCTTTGGAGAAATGTTTATTCAAATCCTTTGCCCATTTAAAAATTGTGCTATTTGTCTCATAACTGCTGAGTTGTAAGCATTCTTTATATACTCTGTATATAGGACCGCTATCAATGGCTTCCTTTTGTCTAGAGGATGAGTTTCAGTCCCTTCATCTGGCCTAAAGCCCTCCCTGATCTAACCTGGTTTCCCTCCTGGTGGCTCTGTCTCCTGCCTTCCTTCCCCTTTACTGCTAACCCTTTCCCACTTCCTTGTTTGGTAACTGTACTCTCTCACAACTGACCCTTTGCCATGTGATTCCCTCTGCCTGGGACACGATTTCCCCTTCTTGCCTG